>NW_026263597.1:0-26874 GCF_009650485.2 Drosophila albomicans
GAAATTTTTTGTCAAAGTTGAACTCATCTCTCGTAGAACCTCATATCATATGGCTGCAGTTCAATAAAAAATTCACCAAGTGCAAAAAATCTTTTTCTCAAGTTAAATTCAAAATCTTATCTCATTATATTAATAAACTGTATAAAATGATATTTAAAAGTTTTTTTCCTTCAATTTTCATATGTTGAAATTTTTGTCAAAGTTGAACTCATATCGGTAGATGTCATATAATTTGTGGCCATAAAAAATGATGGCGTCCAAAAAATCTTTTGCTAGTTAAATCAAAAACATCTCATAATTGTGTATGAAATAAGTTTTTTCTTCAATTTTCAAATGTTGAAATACTTTCAAAGTGAACTCATCTACGTAGAACCTCATCTCATATGGCTTCATCAATAGTCATACAATACATAAATGTATAATATTATTTTTATATCATGCACATAATTTTCATTATTTTCTCAAGTAATATGATGGCGTCCATCTGGCTACCAGTATAAAATATAATTGCGTACCAAATGTCAAAAATGTCTATTTAAAATACACAAGTATTTTTGTACACATAGATATACCATGCATATTTTTAAATTTACGCCACTAATATGATGGCGTCCTTCTGGCTACCAAATAAATATATATAACTAACGCTTACTAAATAAATGCATATTTATATACAAGTATTTTGTACACATTTATATACTATGCATATTCTTAATTTTCGCCACTAATATAATGGCGTTCCTTTTGCTACCAAATAAATATATATAACCAACGCATAATAAATAAATGCATATATAAAATACGCAAGTATTTTTGTACACATAGATATACTATGCATATTCTTAATTTTCGCCACTAATATAATGGCGTTCCTTTTGCTACCAAATAAATATATATAACTAACGCATAACTAAATAAATGCATATTTAAAATACGCAAGTATTTTGTACACATAGATATACTATGCATATTCTTAATTTTCGCCACTAATATAATGACGTTCCTTTTTGCTACCAAATAAATATATATAACCAACGCATAATAAATAAATGCATAATATAAAATACGCAAGTATTTTGTACACACATAGATATACTATGCATATTCTTAATTTTCGCCACTAATATAATGGCGTTCCTTTTGCTACCAAATAAATATATATAACCAACGCATAATAAATAAATGCATATATAAAATATGCAAGTATTTTGTATACATAGATATACTATGCATATTCTTAATTTTTCGCCACTAATATAATGGCGTTCCTTTTGCTACAAATAAATATAATATAACTAACGCATACTAAATAAATGCATATATAAAATACGCAAGTATTTTGTACACATAGATATACCTTTTGCATATTCTTAATTTTCGCCACTAATATAATGACGTTCCTTTTGCTACCAAATAAATATATATAACCAACGCATTATAAATAAATGCATATATAAAATACGCAAGTATTTTTGTACACAATAGATATATCTTACTATGCATATTCTTAATTTTCGCCACTAATATAATGGCGTTCCTTTTGCTACCAAATATAAATATAATATAACCAACGCATAATAAATAAATGCATATATAAATATGCAAGTATTTTGTATACATAGATATACTTACTATGCATATTATTAATTTTCGCCACTAATATAATGGCGTTCCTTTTGCTACCAAATAAATATATATAACTAACGCATACTAAATAAATGCATATTTAAAATACACAAGTATATTTTGTACACATAGATATATTATTTATTTATATATATATCCAATATATTTATATATTATATAAATTTTCTTCTTATATGCGTAATTGTATAACACATAATTAATAATTATGCATACAATTTTGCATATTTATATATATAAATATATATATAATATTTTTCTTTATATATGCCTTAAACATATATATTTTATCGAATCGTCAAGCAAAGGATAAGCTTCAGTGGATCGCAGTATGGCAGCTGCTCAACCACTTACAAACACCTTGCCTGTTATAAAAGTCGTTTACAATTGATTCAAGGCTTTGTCATTGTATTAAATAATGTTTTTAATATATAACTAGCGCGGCACCAGGTGATCGAAGATCCTCCCAATTTACTATGTTATATGTAACATTGGCATCACATCCATCGTCGTCTATTAAATGAATAATAAACTTTTAATGGTTTAGAAGCCATACAATGCAAATTGCCCCTTATTTATCATTGCAGTCCAGCACGGATACGACCTTAGAGGCGTTCAGGCATAATCCAACGGACGTAGCGTCATACCACTGTTCGCTCGAACAAGTATTGTGCCATTGGTCCGTACCTGCGGTTCCTCTCGTACTACGCAGGAATGCTGTCGCAACAACGTTTTGTCATTAGTAGGGTAAAAACTAACCTGTCTCACGACGGTCTAAACCCAGCTCACGTTCCCTTGCATGGGTGAACAATCCAACGCTTGGTGAATTTTGCTTCACAATGATAGGAAGAGCCGACATCGAAGGATCAAAAAAGCGACGTCGCTATGAACGCTTGGCCGCCACAAGCCAGTTATCCCTATGGTAACTTTTCTGACACCTCTTGTTAAAAACTCTTTAAACCAAAAGGATCGATAGGCCGAGCTTTTGCTGTCCCTGTGTGTACTGAACACCGAGATCAAGTCAGCATTTGCCCTTTTGCTCTATGTGTGGTTTCTGTCCGCACTGAGCTGGCCTTGGGACACCTCCGTTATTATTTGAGAGATGTACCGCCCCAGTCAAACTCCCTACCTGGCAATGTCCTTGAATTGGATCATACCTGAGTAATTGGAGTTATACCAAATTTTTAATTTAAGAACACATAAATGCACTCTCTCATTAATGAATTTGTTTGCGATTATATAACAAACTCGTGATACTTTGATCAAGAAGCTTGCATCAAAACCCAATACCATAAGATATAATAAATATATCCGTATAATGGCTAGGAAATGATACACGTTCCATTTAATCAAGTAAGTAAGGAAACAATAAGAGTAGTGGTATTTCATTGTCGATACTAAACCAAATTTAATATCTCCCACTTATTCTACACCTCTTATGTCTCCTTACACTGCCAGATTAGAGTCAAGCTCAAAAGGGTCTTCTTTCCCCGCTAATTATTCCAAGCCCGTTCCCTTGGCTGTGGTTTCGCTAGATAGTAGATAGGGACAGAAATAAACTCGAGTTTAACGTGAGCACCTGCCATGTTGGCTTAATCCCACGAAGCCCGAGCTTAGGAATCAAATTAAGCGTTGATCAGCGCCCCCCTTGGAATTCACCGCAGGTACACATTTGAAGGCCAGTTGTTTGGACTGGACACTTCCTCCTGTGTGGGGAGCGAGGCCCACCTAAAACCTCTTCCGATTTTTGGTTATCGGCAACCGGTTGATACGTACGCAACTCCACGCTGAGTATAATCCTCATTGTCCGCTTTGGACTACCACAGCCACCACGATACTCCCGAAGGGCCGCACCAAATACCAGGACGGACACAAGTCCGCAGGCACCTGGTTCCCGTGGTACCAGAAAATCACCTCTGGTCAGGTGTCGTATTTGCTACTATACTACCAATTAAACTCCAAACAGTTAACGTTGGTGCCGTACCTCCTTAATCGCCTTTTACGATAAGTGGGGGTCCACTGTGGTTGGTATTCTTTACTACATCACCCTGCCGCCAACCACACGGCCAAGTAGATAGGACATAAATTCCGGTGTTTTACGTGTGCACCTGTCACAAGTGACTTATCACACGGTGCCCGAGCACAGGGATCAATTTAAGCATATCAGCGCCCCCTTGGAATTCACCGCAGGTACACATTTGAAGAGCCAGTTGTTTGGACTGGACACTTCCTCCTGTGTGGGGAGCGAGGCCCACCTAAAACCTCTGCCGATCTGTGGTTCACGGCAACCGGTTGTATTACGCAACTCCACGTCGAGCACTCCGCTCTCTCCGCATTTGGATATAAACCACAGCCACCACGATGCTCCCGAAGGGCCACAACCCGTGCCAGGACGGACAAAAGTCCGCGGGCACCTGGCTCCCGTGGTACCAGAAGACCTCCGGTCAGGTTTCGTACCACAAGGGTACTACCAATTTAACTCCAAACAGTTAGCGTTGGTGACGCACCCTCGAGAATCGCTTCGTACGATAAGTGGAGGTCCACTGTGGTGAAATTCTAAGACCCGTCATCCACACGGGTGAGGCCAGTTTTAGCTTTTCAGCTCGGGACTGACAGCCCAAAAAGAAATTATCCGTTTAGTCGCCTCATACGACAAGCAGGAAGCTGTGGAGGAATTCTAAGACCCGCCAACCACACGGGTGATGCAGTTTTAGCCATTCAGCTCGGGACTGCCGGCCCATTCGTCGCCTCCTGGTACAACAATTGCCGACGCCTTGTGAACACGGCATCGGGCAAATGTTTGCAATAGCTGCATCCTCTCCTGTGTCGCCACCGCTCCAGAAACCCTCCAGACGCCATGCAGGTATTCGATCCCAAGTCCATCGAGGTGACGCAAAATCTGCATATATGGGGCATACACACAGAACGTGCAGCGCATCTTCGCTATCCGCACCGCATAGACATGCAGGCGTTCCGCTTAGACGTCTCTCATGCAGAAAATGCATTCAGCGATCCATGGCCTGTCAGCAGGAATCCAGCACGTAGGCTGAAACCGAAGTCTCGCCTGCTGAAGACGAACCCAGCATCCGGGATAAAAAGATGAGTCACCCGGCCGGGTTCATCACCATTATCCATCTGCTTTGCCACTCCTGCAGCATACGGTCGTCCAGCATCGCCATCTTCTGCTTGTGATTAAGACCCGACAGATCTTGACCAAACAGCCAGTCGCTCTCCTCTCAGCGGGTGATCGCGCTTGAGTTTGAAACTAATTGCCAATTTCTTGGCAGCCAGATCAAACGGGGGAACACCAGCAAGAACTTGCAGTGCCACAGTGGACACTGTACGGCACACCGGTAGGTATCCAAGAAGGATGCGCCCTTTGGCAGGACAATAGGTGCCTCCTGGCCCTTACTAGTCTCATCGCCGTGGCATACCACACTGAGGCACCAAATAGCGCACAAGGCACCATGAGTCCAGTGTAAATGGTCCGCTTGGCACGGGGACTGATCCCCCAGTCGACCCGTAGTACGCGTGCCAAAAACACCAACGACTCCGCTCAGCGATCACGTAAAGACGCGATATGCGGGTTGAAATTCAACCGCTCGCCGACCGTGATGCCCAGATACCGGTATTTGTCAGCGTAGGGCAAGCTTGCTCCAGCAAACCGTACCCCAGGCCGCCTATTAGCCGATAATTGGCCTTTCAGTAACATGACAGCCGTCTTACTGGTGGAGACGGACACGCCTACCTCTGTTCCCCAAGATCCTACGATGGACATGTACTCCGCTCCTTTCGACTCCAGATCGTTTCGGGAGTTTCCCTCAACGAGAAGCAGCAAGTCGTCTGCATACGCGCTCAGTTTGCACAAAGGCTCCAAGCGCCGAAGAAGCACGTCCATCATGAGGTTCCAAAATGAATGGACCACTGATGGAACCCTGTGGGCAACCTCTGGTCACCAGCACAGATGCTTCCTCGTATCTGCTGACGATGCACGCACTCCTGCCAGAGAAGAAGCTTCGCCACAAGCTGGCTTCTCGGCAGCCTGAGTCGATCAGCCGGCGTAGCACAGCATCCCACTCCACGTGGTCAAATGCTCCTTTGAAATCCACGAAGATTCCGAGTACATATCTTGCCGGGCTGGCGTCGACAGTACTCTTCACGTGTCTCCAGGCATCCTCCACACAGCGTCCAGGTTGAAATCCAAATTGCCATCTGCAGCCCTCCGGGAGCATGTCCTTCATTCGGCTGACCATGATACCCTCGAGCACCTTACAAAGACTGGTAGCAGACATATACCACGATAAGAGCCAGGATCGCTCCTGTCCTTATCGGGCCCCTTGAGAAGTGGCACAACGCGCGGGCGTTTCCACTCAGAAGGAAATGTCCTTCGGCTAAACAGCGGGGAATACAACGCTGTAAGATGCTGCGGAATAGCACGCCAAACCTCTTTACAGATGACTCCAGTGATGCCGTCCATGCCAGGCGAGCGTCTGCTCCGTAGCCTGGCGACACAAGCACTCACTTCGTACTCGTCGAGTGTGGGCGGAAGCACATCTGGGATGGCAACACGTGCATTCGACTCCGCAACGGGGAAAAAGTTACGGAGGAGCACTTTCGCACAGTCGTGCCATGTTACGACTGGCTCGCCATTTACCCGTAGGCAGCCAGCTCGGAATTCCGTTTGTTGACGTCGGCAAATCCTGTAGACATGCCCCCAGGGTCATCCGATTATCTCCAACGAAGCGACGCCAGTTGTCCTCCTTTGCCGACAGAATAAGCTTCTTGTACTGACCCACGGAGATCCGCAGGTCGTAGCAAGTCGCCCTGCTTCATCGCTGCCACGACGACGAGCATTCTGTAGCCGCCGCCTCAGTCTCTGACCTCTCGGCGCTTCGTACTGAGGTTGGCATTCCACCAGACCACTTTCCGAACGGCTCTCGGCTGCCTGCGTCCAATACATGGTCGCATACACTGTGAACCAGTGCACGCGTTGCAGACACCTGGTCATCAATGGACATCTCCGTGTAGTCCTGCGGGAATTCCTCAAGCTTGCATACAAGCTCACCACGGGAACGACTGCCAACGTGCATTGGAGAAGTTCCAGGACGGAACAGGAGCATCGCTCTCAACTGTGTCTCTGGGGTCTCGCGTCACCTCAACACAAATCGTGTTGTGGTCACTGAGGTCCCACTCGTCCACTCTCCAGTCATATGCGGCCCACATAAGCGCGCTGCTTCGTTGGCAATCGTGACGTCGATATCACTCTGTCCGCGGTGATTATCGAACGTATACAAACTACTGACCTCATTTAGCACGCCGGCTCGGGATTCTAGAATCCATTCGGTCAGCAGCTCACCCCTTCGGCGGTTCAAGTCGCCACGAGCACGCTCGAGCGATTTGCTGAACCACAAGGGGGACACTGCATTCGCATCCAAGCCACAGATAACCGGATTGCTACCAGCCAGTAGTAGCACGGCATCTAGATACGCAAGGTACGGTTCCAAATCAGTGTTGTATTGGCAGTACACGGAGCTCAGGAAGATTGAGCCAAATCTTCCAGTGACACTCACGCATACGCCAAAGTCCGTGATGAGCGACTCAATAGGCATACAGATGGCATCCGGGTCGTCCAAAAAGATGCAGCCTTCAAACGCCGATCAGCAAACACACGCATCCCGGCTGGAATGCCCGTAATGCCGTGTCTTTGTCGACGTATGGTTCCTGCACCAAAGCGAACATGTGGCGGAGTCTCGCACCCGAGTTGCAAACTCAACGGTAGCGGCTCGACCCTCGACCACAATTAGCTTGGATGAAGCTAAACATTTTAATGTCTAGCTTGCACCCTTGCTAAGACCGCACCATATATTGGGCACGTCTCGACAGCATGTAATGCCCGGAGGGAAGCCCCTTGAAACGGCAGTTTCGGCAGTCCACCGGCTAGCACATTTCAACGCTACATGGCCGGTCTGCCCGCATTGGCGGCATACTTCGTTTTTCAATCGGCATTGTGAAACCTTGTGGTCGAATCCCACACAGCGATGACACGCGTATGTTCGGGACGAGCGACCTACAGCGGAAGGAAAACCACTTGATGTAGACCCGTCCGGTCTTATCAAGCACCGCTTGCGCCTTTCGTCACATTCTAGTGTCAGATTGATTCTGACACCGTCAGTGACCGACCACGGCTTCGACGCCATATGCACCATCTTCTTGAAGGCCGACGGCGAGAACTCCTCCTTGAAGTGGTTCTCATAGAGCTCGTCCATGAAGACTTCCGGTAGAATCGCTGTGTCCACGTCGAACACGGTGACTTTCGACCTCACTCCACGGTTGCGCTCAACCTCCAGACCGACCTCGTTGAACTTCGCGTTGGCCACCACTTTTTTGATTTCACTTCTTGACGGCGTACGAATGACGGCGCCACCGCGCTTCAATTCACGGATTTCGTGAAACCCTAACGCCCAGAGCTGGAGCAACTTGGCTCATTACCTTATCGGCAATCTCCTTGCCCGACACTGTCGGGTCCTTGCTCGTCACCACAGCCGACCACGTTTCCACGGGCTTCTTGGCTGCAGGAGCATTTCGAGGTGCGGCAATCGGGGCAACGCCGGAGACAGCTCTGGTGCCAGCACCACTCGTACTTGGGGCCGTAAAGGCGCAGCAGCTGGTTGGCACAACGCAACCTTCGTCTCCAAAACGGCGTTTCGCACAACTAGCGCGGTCACCAGCTCGCCAAGCCGGGCAGTTGCCTCCAAAACGGCGATGGCCGCTTCCGGCGCCATTCCAGCGCGCAGCACAGCGGACCTCACCGTCTGGTCTACACCGCCAGCTGAGCCAATACGGCATCAGACCCTTCCTTCACCACACTGGCAGCAACAAAATTACCAGCAGGAGCTGGACAGGCAGGCCCGCTCATTCGGGCGATAGCCTCCACCGTAGCGGGTGCAGGGGCGGCAGTAGCAGCAGCAACTCCATCGGCGACTCCAGCGGCGGTTCCAGCAGCGGTTCCAGCGGCGGCTCCAGCGCGGATCCAGTGGCGACATCGTTGACGGCTGCTCCATCGGCGTTGGCCCAATGAAGGAGACAGCCAGCCGCTTGGCAGAGGAGGCATCGTCGCTCGCAACCAAGATGGGCGACGATACAGCCCTATTCCGCGCCCGTCTGCTCCTTTTCTCTTTCACTTTTGGGCGATCCTCTGAAATGGACATTTCAGACTCGCTACACACACTCGACATTCCGCGCATTTTATTGTTCATCACAACAACCGCAGAAGAAATACTGCAAGCAGTAAAACCCAAGCAGTGCAACCAGTACACTTGTGGCAAGCAGTGTACTCAGTGTAAGGTCCAAATTAACAAGCTTTTGTCCGTGACAAAAAACTGTGAGCTTTCTCAACTTTCTTATTTTCTTCTTCTTCTTTTATTGCTATTCACTGAAAGAACTAGGACTAGAACTAGAACTAGAACTAGAACTAGAACTTTTCACGCACGTGGTATTAATTTTCCACAAAAGAAATTAAATTTCTCGGAAAATCTAAGTGTCACTGTCACTATTTTCTATCCAAATTATTGCGTTTAGGTTGAAGGCCCGCACGGGACACACTAAATTCCGTCTTTGTCGGCACTGTTTTTATCGTGTTACGCGATTTTCGTACGGAGCGCGCACGGGACGCACGTCTGCTCACTTTCGGAAGTTCGTTCGCAACGAGAACGAGTAGATAGGGACAGTAGGAATCTCGTTAATCCATTCATGCGCGTCACTAATTAGATGACGAGGCATTTGGCTACCTTAAGAGAGTCATAGTTACTCCCGCCGTTGACCCGCGCTTACTTGAATTTCTTCACTTTGACATTCAGAGCACTGGGCAGAAATCACATTGTGTCACCACCCGCTAGGGCCATCACAATGCTTTGTTTTAATTAGACAGTCGGATTCCCCAAGTCCGTGCCAGTTCTGAATTGATTGTTAATTGATATCGTTATAATTTAAAAGAACTAGCTGGTTGCCCCAACTAGTATTCTTAAAAATTTAGCAAGAAAGTTCCACAATTGGCTACGTAACTAAACTATCCGGGGAACAAGAAACTACCATAAATGATAGAAACTCATTACCCAGAACGAGCACATAAACCATGTTATTGTTTCCCAATCAAGCCCGACTATCTCAATCTTCAGAGCCAATCCTTATCCCGAAGTTACGGATCTAATTTGCCGACTTCCCTTACCTACATTATTCTATCGACTAGAGACTCTTCACCTTGGAGACCAGCTGCGGATATTGGTAGGCCTGTTGAGAAGTTTGCGTGTCCCCACCATAAATTTTCAAGGTCGAGGAGAAAATATCGACACAACAGTATATGTCATGCTCTTCTAGCCCATCTACCATATCTCTCTGCGAAAGACTTCCATGGTAACGGCTATAAAACAGAAAAGAAAACTCTTCCGATATCTCTCGACGGCTTCTTTATGGTCGTTCCTGTTGCCAGGATGAGCACGAGGCCCATATTTAATAACAAACGAATACTCAACAGGTTACGGAATTGGAACCGTATTCCCTTTCGTTCAAAATTATTCAAGTTTTTTAATTATGACAAAATATAAATTTTAGTTACTTTTTTTTACTTGAAAATTTTCGGCTTTCGCCTTGAACTTAGGACCGACTAACTCGTGATCAACCACTGTTCACACGAAACCCTTCTCCACTTCAGTCCTCCAAGGTCTCATTCGATTATTTGCTACTACCACCAAGATCTGTACAATGACGGCTCCATGCAGGCTTACGCCAAACACTTCTAAGGCACACCATTGTACCTTCCTACTCACTAAAGTTTCAAAATTTATATTACAAGTAATATAAATCATCTACTTTAGCGGTAATGTATAGGTATACAACTTAAGCGCCATCCATTTTAAGGCTAGTTGCTTCGGCAGGTGAGTTGTTACACACTCCTTAGCGGATTTCGACTTCCATGATCACCGTCCTGCTGTTTTAAGCAACCAACGCCTTCATGGTTTCTGAATGAGTTGTTAATTTGGGCACCGTAACATTACGTTTGGTTCATCCCACAGCGCCAGTTCTGCTTACCAAAAGTGGCCCACTGGGCACATTATATCATAACCTTAAACTTCATATCAAGAAAGTTAAGGTTCTTACCCATTTAAAGTTTGAGAATAGGTTAAGATCGTTTCGACCCTAAGGCCTCTAATCATTCGCTTTACCAGATAAGATTATTTTATACAACAGTTAAATGCACCAGCTATCCCTGAGGGAAACTTCGGAAGGAACCAGCTACTAGATGGTTCGATTGGTCTTTCGCCCCTATACTCAATTCTGACAATCGATTTGCACGTCAGAACTGTTTCGGTCTTCCATCAGGTTTCCCTGACTTCAACCTGATCAAGTATAGTTCACCATCTTTCGGGTCACAGCATATATGCTCAAGGTACGTTCAGTTAGAGGCATAAATAATATAAATATTATTATACATAACTATATAGAACGCCCCGGGATTGCGTTAATCAACTATAAATAGTTAAAAAAAACTAATCCCAATAATAGTCAAGTTAATTACGCTATTAGGTTTATATCCCAATAATTGCACATATGTTAGACTCCTTGTCCGTGTTTCAAGACGGGTCCCGAAGGTATCCTGAATCTTTCGCATTGTTAATCATACAAGTGCTTATAATAAACATAAAAAATCAATGATAATCATGCCGCATATAATTCCGAAAAATTAACGCACTGTACTCATATAATCTATCAGCACTTTATCAAATTTGAAATTTTTTTATGTTAAAATGCAAGCACTCTAATTTAAATAAACTCTTATCAAAATGTTTGATAAATTCCATACATGCTAATAGATTACAATCCTTATATGGAAAAATGCACACTATCGTTATAATATGATTAAATATTACAATTCTTAATGATGTAATTTTCCATAACGGATATTCAGTTCATCGGCTTAACCTCTAAGCAGTTTCACGTACTATTTAACTCTCTATTCAGAGTTCTTTTCAACTTTCCTCTCACGGTACTTGTTTACTATCGGTCTCAATGTTATATTAGTTTAGATGAGTTTACCACCCACTTAGTGCTGCACTATCAAGCAACACGACTCTTTGGAAACATCATCTAATGAATCATTAACGTTTACGGGCCTGGCACCCTCTATGGTAAATGCCTCATTAAGAAGGACTTAAATCGTTAATTTCTCATACTAGAATATTGACGTTCCATACACTGCATCTCACATTTGCCATATAGACAAGTGACTTAGTGCTGAACTGATTTCTTTTCGCTCGCCGCTACTAAGAAAATCCTTGTTAGTTTCTTTTTCCTCCCCTAATTAATATGCTTAAATTCAGGGGTAGTCCCATATGAGTTGAGGTTGTTTAATTACACTTATAGACAATTCTCTGCTATTTTGAAATATACTATTTTTTCTTGAAGGTCCATAATATTCACAAAATTATTCTTTATACCATATTCGTTAATAAGAGCAATTCTAGTTTATAAAAATAATATTTTTATGCTAGACATTCCTCAATATTATTTGAAATGAATAAAGAAACATATAATTCTTCAAATTTCTCATGCAACAGAGTTTAGTATTTTCATTTATTAATTCATATTATGAAATATCTTAAGCGAGAACTTTTTAGATTCACACTTATATTATCCATAATATACAATGTGCTTAAAATTCCGAAAAAAATTTTAAACAACTTATTTAGCATAGTCTTACAACCCTCAACCATATGTAGTCCAAGCAGCACTAAAAAAATTAATTAAAGTACATAACAGCATGGACTGCGATATGCGTTCAAAATGTCGATGTTCATGTGTCCTGCAGTTCACACGATGACGCACAGTTTGCTGCGTTCTTCATCGACCCATGAGCCGAGTGATCCACCGCTTAGAGTGATACAATTTTTTTTATTTCATTACGTCAAGAATATTTTTATTGAAAGAAATTAAAAATACACCATTTTACTGGCATATATCAATTCCTTCAATAAAATTTTTTTTTTTTATACCTAAATAAATGTTGCGAAATGTCTTAGTTTTACATAATCGATAATAATAAGATATATGACAAGTATATTTTAGCTAAATTTATTTATTATGATCAACATATGTAAAGCGTTAACCTGCAAACAGTACAACATTGTTTTTCTTTAGGTGTTGCGAACCAATGTATGCGCACTGGAATATGCACAATACATTTTGCAACGCATGTATATTATGGTACATATACACGCAGTTTTTTATTTTATCCAAACACATAAAACACTCTTAATACAGTATATAATAATAATAATACATGACAAACGGTTTTTAGCTAATTTAAATTATTATATGTTGCTAATTGTATCTCATATGATTGAATAAAATATTTATATTTATTAGTTACATAATTTATTAAATATTGCAATTCCCTAAAAGAGAAAAAACAAATTTAATTTATTAACGGTTAGATGCATTAAAACAATAATGATCCTTCCGCAGGTTCAACCTACGGAAACCTTGTTACGACTTTTACTTCCTCTAATAATCAAGTTCGGTCAACTTTTGCGAAACAACCGCAACACACAAGGCGTCACAGTGATCACGTCCGGAGACCTCACTAAATAATTCAATCGGTAGTAGCGACGGCGGTTGTGCACCAAGGGCAGGGACGTAATCAAATGCGAGTTAATGACTCACACTTACTGGGAATTCCAAGTTCATGTGAACAGTTTCAGTTCACAATCCAAGCATGAAAGTGGTTCAGCGGTTTACCCGGACCTCTCGTCTAGGAAATACACGTTGATACTTTCATTGTAGCGCGCGTGCACCAGGACATCTAAGGGCATCACAGACCTGTTATTGCTCAATCTCATTATTGCTAGACGCAATTTGTCCATTTAAGAAGCTAGTGTCCTTATAATGGGACAAACCAACAGGTACGGCTCCACTTATATAAACACATTCAAACACAATAAACATTTTACTGCCACCATGAATGAAGGCTTATATAAGCTTCAACACCATAATCCTGAGATATCTATTTAATATATTTGAGTCTCGTTCGTTATCGGAATTTAACCAGACAAATCACTCCACGAAACTAAGAACGGCCATGCACCACCACCCATAGATTCGAGAAAAGAGCTATCAATCTGTCTTACACACTTTATGTTCGGACCTGGTAAGTTTTCCCGTGTTGAGTCAAATTAAGCCGCAGGCTCCACTCCTGGTGGTGCCCTTCCGTCAATTCCTTTAAGTTTCAGCTTTGCAACCATACTTCCCCCGGAGCCCAAAAGCTTTGGTTTCCCGGGAAGCGACTGAGAGAGCCATAAAAGTAGCTACACCCAATTGCTAGCTGGCATCGTTTATGGTTAGAACTAGGGCGGTATCTGATCGAACCTCTAACTTTCGTTCTTGATTAATGAAAACATCTTTGGCAAATGCTTTCGCTTAAGTTAGTCTTACGACGGTCCAAGAATTTCACCTCTCGCGTCGTAATACTAATGCCCCAAACTGCTTCTATTATCATTACCTCTTGATCTGAAAACAATGAAAGCAGAACAGAGGTCTTATTTCATTATCCCATGCACAGAATATTCAGGCATTTGAAGCCTGCTTTAAGCACTCTAATTTGTTCAAAGTAATTGTACCGGCCCACAATAACACTCGATGAAGAGCACTAATGCAGGTTTTTTAAATAGGAGGAACATATAAAAAAGTACAAGTACCTAATTATATATAAGAACTCCACCGGTAATACGCTTACATACATAAAGGTATAGTACTAACTACAATTGTAAGTTGCACTACCCGTATGAGCACAAGTTCAACTACGAACCGTTTTAAACCGCAACAACTTTAAATATACGCTGTGAGCTGAATTACCGCGCTGCTGGCACCAGACTTGCCCTCCAATAGGTCCTTGTTAAAGGATGTTAAAGTGTACTCATTCCAATTACAGGGCCTCGGATATGAGTCTGTATTGTTATTTTTCGTCACTACCTCCCCGAGCTGGGAGTGGGTAATTTACGCGCCTGCTGCCTTCCTTAGATGTGGTAGCCGTTTCTCAGGCTCCCTTCTCCGGAATCGAACCCTGATTTCCCGTTACCTGTTGCAAACCATGGTAGTCCTAGATACTACCATCAAAAGTTGATAGGCAGACATTGAAAGATCTGTCGTCGGTACGAGACCATACGATCTGCATGTTATCTAGAGTTCAACCAGTGTAACGATCTTGCGATCGCTTGGTTTTAGCCTAATAAAAGCACACGTTCCAGAAGGTCCGTGTTTAATTGCATGTATTAGCTCTAGAATTACCACAGTTATCCAAGTAACTGTTAACGATCTAAGGAACCATAACTGATATAATGAGCCTTTTGCGGTTTCACTATTAATTCGTGTGTACTTTAGACATGCATGGCTTAATCTTGAGACAAGCATATAACTACTGGCAGGATCAACCAGAATAATGTTCATTTCATTATGTAAATATATTAAAATATAATTACATAAATCTTCAAATATGTAAAATACATGACAACTCACAAATATTTTTGAATAACAAACGATAATATTCAATAATTGTATATATATATATGTTATACTTGACATGTACTATACGAATGTGGCCATAATTAGATAGCATTCACGTTCGCTAGTTATAATTCACAATTGTTTATATAAATATATATATCTTATATATAAAATATATATGCATATAATCGTTCAAAAATATCATTTATATTTCAACTTACTAATATATATTATATCACACATGCATATTTATAATTTAAATTCAATTAATTGAATAAAAAATTATTTTATTTTGATGACAAATTGATATTTTATCTAATTCTGCATTTACGTGTAGACAATATTATATTAGTAAAAACCTCCGTCCACAATAGTGTCCTAGAGGATTTTTCAATTATTCACAAAATATTTTCTTTAGCTACGAAACACCGTCTTCTTTTGAAAGACATTTAATACATTATATGCTTATATAATAGTAATAATTATATAACCATATAATAGTATCAATTTTTATATCGGATGAGACTAATAATTAATTAATAATAACATAATTATTACTTAATATGCAAACTGAAATATATGCATCCAATACATATATACGTGATGAGCACACACTGCCACATGTATAGGTTTTTGTGACACGTTTTCTACAATGCTCTTATTATTAGTATTACCATCTATCGTATCTTTTTTGTTGCACTAAATTTAATAATACAACAGTAAAACTTCATTATTTTTAACTTTTTTAATCATATTGCCTCTATATGATTATTTTCATATATTATTTATATATGACTTATGCCGGCAAGACTCATCCATATACATAGTCATATATATTCCACTTGTGAAATTTTTCTCATATGACATGCCTGCTCGACATCATATAGGTTTTGTGACACGTTTTCTACAACCAGCTCATTTTACTAAGGTATACCACCTAATGTATCTTTATGTTGCACTAATTTAATAATGCAACAGTAAAACTTCATTATTTTTACTTTTTTAATCATATTGCCTTCTATATGATTATTTTCATATATTATTATATATGACTTATGCCGGCAGACTCACTCCATATAATGTATCATATATATTCACTTGTGATTTTCTCATATGACATGCTGCTCGACATCACCACCCCTATATAGGTTTTGTGACACGTTTTACAACCAGCTCATTTTACTAACGGTATACCACCTAATGTATCTTTATGTTGCACTAATTTAATAATGCAACAGTAAAACTTCATTATTTTTAACTTTTTTA
Source organism: Drosophila albomicans (assembly GCF_009650485.2). Lineage (NCBI taxonomy): Eukaryota > Metazoa > Arthropoda > Insecta > Diptera > Drosophilidae > Drosophila > Drosophila albomicans. The sequence continues at coordinate 16,462 of NW_026263597.1, forward strand.
ATCATATTGCCTTCTATATGATTATTTTCATATATTATTTATATATGACTTATGCCCGGCATGACCTTTTCTACAACCACTCATATAAATAGTCATCATATATATTTCACTTGTGATTTATATTTTTCTCATATGACATGCCTGCCCGACCTCACCACCCCTATATAGTTTTGTGACACGTTTTCTACAATGCTCTTATTTTATTTAGTATTACCATCTAACGTATCTTTTTGTTGCACTTAATTTAATAATACAACAGTAAAACTTCATTATTTTTAAATTTTTTTAATCATATTGCCTTCTATTATTGATTATTTTCATATATTGTTTATATATGACTTATGCCGGCAAGACTCACTCCATATACATAGTCATATATATTTTCACATTGTTGAAATTTTTCTCATATGACATGCCTGCTCACATCACCACCCCTATATAGTTTTGTGACACGTTTTCTACAACCAGCTCATTTTACTAAGGTATACACCTAATGTATCTTTATGTTGCAACTAATTAATAATGCAAACAGTAAAACTTCATTATTTTTAACTCTTTTAATCATATTGCCTTCTATATGATTATTTTCATATATTATTTATAATTGACTTATGCCGGCATGACACTCCATATAAACATAGTCATTATATATTTCACTTGTAAATTTTTCTCATATGACATGCCTGCCCGACCTCACCACCCCTATTATAGGTTTTGTGACACGTTTCTACAATGCTCTTTTTATTTAGTATTTACCATCTAACGTATCTTTTTGTTGCACTAATTTAATAATACAACAGTAAAACTTCATTATTTTTAACTTTTTTAATCATATTGCCTTCTATATGATTATTTTCATATATTATTTATATAATGACTTATGCCGCCAGACTCACTCCATATACATAGTCATATATATTTCACTTGTTGAAATTTTCTCATAGACATGCCTGCTCAGACATCACCACCCCTATTATAGGTTTTGACACGTTTTCTAACCAGCTCATTTTACTAAGGATATACCACTAATGTATCTTTATGTTGCACTAATTTAATAATGCACAGTAGAACTTCATATTTTTAACTTTAATCATATTGCCTTCTATATGATTATTTTCATATATTATTTATATATGACTTATGCCGCATTTACACTCCATTATAACATAGACATATATATTCACTTGTGAAATTTTCTCATATGACATGCCTGCCCGATCACCACCCCTATATAGGTTTTGTGACACGTTCACAACCCGCTCATTTTACTAAGTTTCTCACCACCTAATGTATCTTTATGTGCGCACTACTTTTAATAATACAACAGCAAAACTTCATTATTTATTATCAATAATTGGTATTAAATACTATTCGTGTACAATCGTAAAATTGTTTCAACAGTGTGGTTTAAAATTTTTGTCAAAGTGAACTCATATCCGGTTCTGAACTCAATTCATATGGCTGCAGTTCAATAAAAAATTCACCAAGTCCAAAAAATTGTTTCTCAGAAATAAAAATCTTATCTCATTATATTGAATAACGTTTATAAAATGCTATTTAAAAAGATTTTTTCTCAATTCCATATGTTGAAATTTTTTGTCCAAAGTGAACTCATATTTCGATAGAACCTTATCATATGGCTGAAGTTCAATAAAAAAGTTACCAGTCCAAAAAATTTACCAAGTCCAAAAAATTTTTTCTCAACGTAAATTCAAAATCTCTAATTCTTAATAAAAAACTATATATAATGATATGATAAATAAGTTTTTCTTCAATTTTCATATGTTGAATTTTTTGTCAAAGTTTGAACTCATATCTCGGTAGAACCTCATATCATATGGCTGCAGTTCAATAAAAAATTCACCAAGTCCAAAAAATTTTTTTCTCAAGTTAAATTCAAAATCGTATATCTCATTATATTAATAAACTGTATTAAAATGATATTTAAAAGTTTTTTCTTCAATTTTCATGATGTTTGAAATTTTTTTCAATGTTGAACTCATATCTCGTAGAACCTCATATCATATGGCTTGAAGTTCAATAAAATTTCTCCAGTCTTATCCAAAAAATCTTTTTTCTCAAGTTAAATTCAAAATCTCTGGTATCTCATTACATTTAATAAACTGTTTTAAAATGATAATTAAAAAGGTTTTTCTTCAATTTTCATATGTTGAAATTTTTGTCAAAGTTGAACTCACTCTCGGCTAGAACCTCATATCATATGGCTGCAGTTCAATAAAAATTCACCAAGTCAAAAAATCTCCTTCTCAAGTTAAAATTCAAAATGCTATCTCATTATATAATAAACGGTATAAAATGATATTTAAAAAGTTTTTTTCGCATTATTCATATGTTGATAATTTTTGTCATAGTTGAACTCATCTCTCGTAGAACCTCATTCATATGCTGCAATTCAATAAAAAATTCACCAGTCCAAAAATTTTTTCCTCAAGTTAAATTCAAAATGTATCTCATTTTATTAAAATAAACTGAATAAAAAGATATTTAAAAAAGTTTTTTCTTCAATTTTATATGTTGAAATTTTTTGATCAAAGTTCGAACTCATCTCTCGCGTAGAACCTGCTATATCATATAGGCTGCAGGCTCAATAAAAGATTCACCAAGTCCAAAAAATCTTTTCTCAAGTTAAATTCAATATCTTATCTCATTATATTAATAAACAGTATAAATGCTATTTAAAAAGTTTTTCTCAATTTTCATATGTGAAATTTTTGTCAAAGTTGAACTCATATCTCATGTCTTAATTTGTGCCACTATATGATGGCGTTCGTTCTGTGTATGAAATGCTACTTAAAAACACATAATTGTGTATGAAATAAATGCATACTTAAAATACGCAAGTATTCTCATTCATATAGATACATACATAAAAATATATATATATTTTTTTATATCATGCATATTTTTAATTTTCGCCACTAATATGATGGCGTCCTTCTGGCTACCAAATTCATATATAATTGCGTATATAAATAAATGTATATTTAAAATACACAAGTATTTTGTACACATAGATATACCATGCATATTTTTAATTTTCGCCACTAATATGATGGCGTCCCTTCTGGCTACCAAATAAATATATATAACTAACGCATACTAAATAAATGCATATTTAAAATATACAAGTATTTTGTACACATAGATATACTATGCATATTCTTAATTTTCGCCACTAATATAATGGCGTTCCTTTTGCTACCAAATAAATATATATAACCAACGCATAATAAATAAATGCATATATAAAATACGCAAGCCTATTTTGTACACATAGATATCCTATGCATATTCTTGATTTTCGCCACTATAATAATGGCGTTCCTTTGCTACCAGAATAAAATCATAATAACCCAACGCATAATAAATAATGCATATATAAATATGCAAGTATTTGTATACATAAGATATACATGCATATCTTAACTTTCGCACTAATATAATGGCGTTCCTCTTTGCACCCAAAAAATAACTATACAACGTAACGCGATACTAAATAAATGCATAATTTAAAAAACGCAAAGTATTTTGTACACATATTATACCTTTGCATATTCTTAATTTTCGCCACAATAGATGACGTTCCTTTTCTACCAAATAAATATATATAACCAACGCTTATAAATATAAATGCATATATAAAATACGCAAGTATTTGTTACACATAGATATACTATGCAATTCTTAATTTTCGCCACTAATATAATGCGTTCCTTTTCTACCAAATAAATTATATATAACCAACGCATAATTAAATAAATGCATAATATAAAATATGCAAGATTTGTATACATAGATATAACTTACTATGCATATTATAATTTCGCCACTACATATAATGGCTCCTTTTTGCTACCAAATAAATATATATACTATAACGCATACTAAATTAAATTGCATAATTAAAATACACAAGTATATTTTGTACATCATAGATATATTATTATATATATCCTATATTATAATATATTTATATTATTATATAAATTTCTTCTTAATATGCGTAATTGTATAACACATAATTAATAATTATGCATACAATTCTTGCATATTTTATATATATAATAATATATATAATTTTTATATATGCCTTAAACATTATTATTTATCGAATCGTCAAGCAAAGGATAAGCTCAGTGGATCGCAGTATATGCAGCTACTCAACCACTTACAACACTTGCACTGTTATAAAAGTCGTTACATATGATTCAAGGCTTTGTCATTGTATTAAATAATTTTAATATATAACTGCGCCACTAAATCCGGCACCAGGTGATCGAAGATCCCCCAATTTACTATGTATATGTAACATTGGCAATCACATCCAATCGTCGTCTATAAATGAATAATAAACGCTTTAATTAGAAGCCATACAATGCAAATTGCCCCTATTTATATTGCATACGCAGCAAGGATACGACCTTAGAGGCGTTAGCATAATCCACGGACGTAGCGTCATACCACTGTTCGCCTCGAACAAGTATTGTGCCATTGGGTCCGTAACCTGCCGGTTCCTCTCGTACTACGCAGGAATGCTGTCCAACGCGTTTTGTCATTAGTAGGGTAAACTAACCTGTCTCACGACGGGTCTAAACCCAGCTCACTTCCCTTGCATGGCACGTGAACAATCCTAACGCTGGTGAATTTTACTTCACAATGATAGGAAGGCCGACATCGAAGGATAAAAAAGCGACGTCGCTCCTTCGCTTGGCCGCCACAAGCCAGTTATCCCTAAATAACTTTACTGCACACCTCTAGTTAAAAACTCTCTTAAACCAAAAGGATCGAATAGGCCGAGCTTTTGCTGTCCCGTTTATGTGTACTAACACCGAGATCAAGTCAGCATTTGCCCTTTTGCTCTATGTGTGGTTTCTGTCCCGCACTGAGGAAACTGGCCTTGGGACACTCCGTTATTATTTGAGAGATGTACCGCCCCAGTCAAACTTCCCTACTGGCAATGTCCTTGATTGGATCATACCTGAGTAATTGGGTATACCAAATTATTTAATTTAAGAACACATAAATGCACTCTCTCATTAATGAATGTCTCGTGTGCGATTATATAACAAAACTCGTCGATACTTCTGATCAAGAAGCTTGCATCAAAACCCAATACCATAGATATAATAAATATATCCGCTATAATGCTAGGAAATGATACACGTTCCATTTAATCAAGTAAGTAGAACAATAAGAGTAGTGGTATTTCATTGTCGATACTAAACCGAAAATGAATAATCCCCACTTATCTACACCTCTTATGTTCTTCTCCTTTACACTGCCAGATTAGAGTCAAGCTCAAAAGGTCTTCTTTCCCCGCTAATATTCCAAGCCCGTCCTTGGCTGTGGTTTCGCTAGATAGTAGATAGACAGTAGAATCTCGAATCCATTCATGCGCGTCACTAATTAGATGACAGGCATTTGGCTATTTTTTTTTTGAGGAAATGATTTGCCCACACAAACAATGCCATATATGAATGCACTCATATGACTGTTTTCCTTTACTTTATACACAATAGATGTTGGCCAGTGTAGTTGACTTTAATGAGGAAAGTAAACCTCGGTGCTAACCCACTCCTTGGCGAATCCATAGAACATGAACGTCTTAAAGCCGCAGACTCCGCCATCTACCACCCTGGGTACTGAATAATATTGCTATCACCAGCGTTTAAGGACTCCCAGTGCCTCTCAGTCGTTTACCGACCGATAGCTCCAGATGCCCCTCCAGTTACGTACAGAAACGCATTTTTAATGTCCTCATGTGCCCGATAATCCCGAACAGAGCCGTTCTTACGTTCCTGTCTGTCGTAGATCTCAACCTTACTCTGATGAGCTTGGTCAAGATCAAGTCCGTCAGTCACAACCTGAGCGTCGTCACTATAGTGTGATCTGGTCGGAAACCCACCAGGTCCCGGCTTATATATCCTGTTCTCTCCCTGCAGACTGGGTTCAGCAATGACAGAGTAGCCTCTCGTCTCAAGTCCCCGCTTGAGTATAATTACTACATGTGTGTGTCTAGCCACCCGCCTCCATGCGTACGATGACACTTCTGCAGAATGTGTTAGTGATTCGGAGCATCACATCCTGCACGACACTGCCTCTCCAATTCGGCCTTCCCCTCGTGGTACGAGACCGCGGTGGTAGGGCATTTATCGCCGCCAGTTATCCCATTCAAATAAGCTTTTCCAGTAACAAAACGCGGTGCGACAACCCACCCGTGTTGCGGAGCATAACGCCCTGCTTCAACGGAGACCGCTACCATCAACAGAGGAGTGCAACCCTATCCAGCCAGTACAATCGATCAAAAGGCGTGTATCCAGAGCCGCGTCTCCCGATGCCTTGGCACCTATCTCAGCCCTCCGAATTTCCGCACTAAGGAACACCTGGCCGTCCGGGATTGCTCGAGGTGGGCCATTTTATGTTCGTTAAGCCTCTGTATGCGCAGCATTGGAGCTGTCCTTCGAACTGAGGGAACACCGAGACCCCCACTTGTGTGGAGGGCATGGAAGAATGCTTACTGACAACATCCATAGGAAATCTAACCATTTCCTTACGATCCGGACCGTACATGCTGTCACACTTTCTCAAACGCCTATTGCCACAACTACCAAGGTTTAGCTTGTGATATAAGCTGTGGAATGAGGACAAGTTCTGAGGCGAATACACTTCTGCTGGGCTTCAGGGGGACGCGATAGATATCCAATCTGGACCAATGTCCTCAAGTCGGATTGTAGCGGGCCCTCCCGTCCGCAGTGAACTGAATGCCGAGATACCTCCACTCCTCCGAACGCTTCAAGCTTGGACACGTGCGCGAACCTACACAGAAGCTCCGTGATTCGATCACAGTACACTTCTGCTTCGGTTGCCCCTTGACACTAACAGTAAAACACTTATTAGCGTTTAGGGTCAGCCCAACGGACGCCAAAAAGGAGACCGTGGTATCCAATAATGCCTGAAGGCCCTTCGGTGTAGAAGCAAACAACACCAGATCGTCTGCGAACGCTGCAGCGTTTGTTTTGGCATTTCCGACACTGACACCAATCTCGTCCGGTAGAGACCTGAGCAACCGGTCGATGACCAAGTTGAACATATGTGGAGACAAAGGGTCACCCTGCTTCACACCTCTAGCAGGGACGAATTCCTCTGATCTCCAGCCTTTACCATTGAGACTAGTGCCACCTCCCAAGTACAAGCTACGTACGTAGTCAACAAAACCCGTTGGTGCACCATACGCGGATAGGGTGTCAATTAATGCGTGAACACATAGTCAAACGCATTTGCTGACACAATAGTGATCGCGATATAACACGACGCAGACGTCTATGGTGGTCCCTCAGGATAAGTCAAAGCTTTGCATCGCTTATCGGCGCAACCGTCAGTAGGAATGAAATAATAAACCGCTGACGCGGATCCCAATCGAAGCCCAATGAGGCCAATCGAGATGCCAAGATGCATTGAGTTGTCTAACTATGACAGAAGGCACGATATCGGACGGAAGTCTTCTGGTCGGGATGCTCTTACCGTCTTCGGGATGAAAACGGTTCGAGCCATTCGAAAGAGATGTGGCTAGTTGCCGCACCAGAGAATAAGGTTCATTATGCGAAGCATAACACCACTGGGAATACTCCTGGCAGTTCTTGGAGATATTCCGTCCGGTCCGGGAGAAGAAGTCAATGGCACTTTGAGTAAGGGTTGCAGTCCCTACGTAATAGGTGACCATACCCCCTCAAGCAAGTGTGCCCATATGGGGCACGGTGCTATTGCAAGAGGAAAGGCCTCTGCTGTGTCATGACTTTCTCTCCATATGGTTCCATAATCTCTTGGTTTAGGCATTACCGACTCGTCGGTCCTGCAAGCAAGGATCCAATGCATCGACCTTATGTTTTGTCCCAGTTACGCTGAACCCTAGCGAACTGCTGCCTTCTATTTTGTCTCCTATGCGAGGCTCAGGAAAGACTCTCGCCGAAACCGGACCTTCGTTTCGATTCGGAAAAATCCAGGAGATAGTTAGACCAAACACTGGAGAGTTGCTTCTTTGCCCGAAAGTCTGCGCATCCATCAATGACTAGATTGCGAACCTCACTCTCCACGATCATTACATCCACAGGGCCGAAAGCCCCGCAGTATCCGCATGAGACGTCGTCCGAATGTATCGATGGTTGATTGGAAACCGACTCTGACATTGAAGAACAGACTCAAGCCCATATACTAGGGCGGCGCGTAATGTTTGTGGTTCACTAATTTCGGGGATAAGAGCCGCTTGCCCTCTTAGCTGCTCGATTTTTGCCTTATAATTATCCCTCTGTCGACACTTTTTAATAGCATCGACGGCTGCGTTCTGAAAATGCAACGCCAGCTTTATTTAATGAACCTCTCGCCATTTGCTATGAGCTCAAGTTCCTTCCCTCGCTATCATGCAAATTCTTCTCACACCACCTGGTTTTCACTCAACACGCGTACGAAGCTCATCAAGCCTTGTCTTTGTGCTGACGCGACATGTGGACGCCTAAACCGGTCTTGTTCCAAAAGATCGGCCGCATTCCACACATAGATGTCCAAACAACTGGATTAGCATCTACGTTCCTATCCCTGATGGGCTCCTACGGATGCCGTAGGAGAATTCACTGAATAACTTTCAGCTATCCGAGGCATGTTATTTAAGTTTGCACCATCAGTTTTTCAGACCATCGGTGGTGGTAACCCAATGGCCCCTTTCGCCGCTACTCATATTTCGCTGCTGCCGAAACTACATCGGTCCAGCACCCGGAGGACACCACGAGGAGCGCCACAAGTTAAGTGGGGCACATGTTGCCTATGAGTCGACTTGATCTGACTAACGAAGGACGGTAGTCCACTTGCCATTTGCTGCATAAATGAACCATTATTCCCCTTCTGCAGACCCATTGATCCTAAGAGAGCATAGTTACTCCCGCCGTTGTCGCTTACTTGATTTCTTCACTTTGACATTCAGAGCACTGGGCAGAAATTCACATTGTGTCAACACCCGCTAGGGCCATCACAATGCTTTGTTTAATTAGACAGTCGGATTCCCCAAGTCCGTGCCAGTTCTGAATTGATTGTTAATGATAATCGTTATAATTTTAAAAGAACTATAGCTGGTTGCCCAAACTAGTATTCTTAAAAATTTTAGCAAGAAAGTTCCACAATTGGCTACGTAACTAAACTATCCGGGAACAAGAAACTACCATAAATGATAGAAACTCTATTTACCCAGAACGAGCACCATAACCATGTTATTGTTTCCCAATCAAGCCCGACGTATCAATCTTCAGAGCCATCCTTATCCCGAAGTTACGGATCTAATTGGCCGACTTCCCTTACCTTACATTATTCTATCGACTAGAGACTCTTCACCTTGGAGACCAGCTGCGGATAATGGTACGGCTGTTGAGAGAAGTTTGCGTGTCCCCACCATAACTTTTCAAGGTCCGAGAGAAAATATATACACAACAGTATATGTCATGCTCTTCTAGCCATCTACCATATCTCTCTCTGCGAAAGACTTCCATGGTAGTACGGCTATAAAACAGAAAGAAAACTCTTCCGATATCTCTCGACGTTCTTTATGGTCGTTCGCTGTTGCCAGGCAATGAGCACGAGGCCCATATTAATAACAAAAGGATAACTCATACAGGTTACGAATGGAACCGTATTCCCTTTATTCAGTTTTTTTAATTATGACAAATATAAATTTTAGTTACTTTTTTTTACTTGAAAATTTCGCTTTCGCCTTTGCTCAACTGTAGGACCGATAACCGTTGATCAACCACTGTTCACACGAAACCCTTCTCCACTTCAGTCCTCAAGGTTCTCATTCGTTATTTGACTACTACACCCAAGATCTGTTACCAATGACGGCTCCATGCAGGCTTACGCCAAACACTCTAAGCACACCTATTGTAACCTTTCCTACTCACTAAATTTCAAAATTTATTATTACAAGTAATATAAATCATCTACTTTAGCGGTAATGTATAGGTATACAACTTAAGCGCATCCTTTAAGGGCTAGTTGCTTCGCAGGTGAGTTGTTACACACTCCTTAGCGGATTTCGACTTTCCATGATCACCGTCCTGCTGTTTTAGCAACCAACGCCTTTCATGGTTTCTGAAGATGTGTTAATTTTGGCCACCGTAAACATTTACGTTGGTTCATCCCACAGCGCCAGTTTCTGCTTACCAAAAGTGCCCACTGGGCACATTAATCATAACCTTAAACTTCATATCAAGAAAGTTAAGGTTCTTAACCCATTTAAAGTTTGAGATAGGTTAAGATCGTTTCGACCCTAAGGCCTCTAATCATTCGCTTACCAGATAAGATTATTTTAACACAAGTTAAATGCCACAGCTATCCTGAGGGAAACTCGGAAGA
>NW_026263598.1:0-22500 GCF_009650485.2 Drosophila albomicans
TATATATTAAAACATTTATTTAATACAATGACAAAAGCCTGAATCAATTGTAAACGACTTTTATAACAGGCAAGGTGTTGTAAGTGGGTTGAGCAGCTGCCATACTGCGATCCACTGACTGAAGCTTATCCTTTGCTTGACGATTCGATAAAAATATATATGTTTAAGGCATATATAAAAAATATTATATATATATTTATATATATAAAATATGCAAAATGTATGCATAATTATTAATTATGTGTTATACAATTACGCATATAAGAAGAAAATTTATATAATATATAAATATATTATATATATATAAATAAATAATATATCTATGTGTACAAAAATATACTTGTGTATTTTAAATATGCATTTATTTAGTATGCGTTAGTTATATATATTTATTTGGTAGCAAAGGAAACGCCATTATATTAGTGGCGAAAATTAATAATATGCATAGTAAGTATATCTATGTATACAAAAATACTTGCATATTTTATATATGCATTTATTTATTATGCGTTGGTTATATATATTTATTTGGTAGCAAAAGGAACGCCATTATATTAGTGGCGAAAATTAAGAATATGCATAGTATATCTATGTGTACAAAATACTTGCGTATTTTATATATGCATTTATTTATTAATGCGTTGGTTATATATATTTATTTGGTAGCAAAAGGAACGCCATTATATTAGTGGCGAAAATTAAGAATATGCATAGGTATATCTATGTGTACAAAATATACTTGCGTATTTTATAATATGCATTTATTTATATGCGTTAGTTATATTATATTTATTTGGTAGCAAAAGGAACGCCATTATATTAGTGGCGAAAATTAAGAATATGCATAGTATATCTATGTGTACAAAATACTTGCATATTTTATATATGCATTTATTTATTATGCGTTGGTTATATATATTTATTTGGTAGCAAAAGGAACGCCATTATATTAGTGGCGAAAATTAAGAATATGCATAGGTATATCTATGTGTACAAAAATACTTGCGTATTTTATATATGCATTTATTTAGTATGCGTTGGTTATATATATTTATTTGGTAGCAAAAGGAACGCCATTATATTAGTGGCGAAAATTAAGAATATGCATAGTAATCTATTGTAACAAAAATACTTGAATATATGCATTTATTTATTATGCGTTGGTTATATATATTTGGTACAAAGGAACGCTTTATATTATTTTAATATATGTATATCTATGTGTACATTTAGTAATGCATTTATTTATTAATTATAGTGTATATATATTTATTTGGTAGCAGAAGGACGCCATCATATTAGTGGCGAAAATTAAAAATATGCATGGTATATATCTATGTGTACAAAATACTTGTGTATTTAAATATATTTATTTAGTATGCGTTAGTTATATTTTATTTGGTACGGACGCCATCATATTAGTGGCGATTACATGAATTTGGTAGCCTTGCATTTTAAGGAACGCCATGATATCATAGTGGCGAAAATTAAAAATATGCATGATATAAAAAAATATATGTATATACATTTATGTATGTATCTATATGAACAGAATACTTGCGTATTTTAAGTATGCATTTATTTCATACACAATTATGTGTTTGGTAGCAAAAGATCGCCATCATATTAGTGGCACAAATTAAGACATGAGATATGAGTTCAACTTTGACAAAAACTTTCAACATATGAAAATTGAAGAAAAAACTTTTTAAATATCATTTTATACAGTTTATTAATATAATGAGATACAATTTTAAATTTAACTTGAGAAAAAAATTTTTTTGACTTGGTGAATTTTTATTGAACTGCAGCCATATGATATGAGGTTCTACCGAGAGATGAGTTCAACTTTGACAAAAAATTTCAACATATGAAAATTGAAGAAAAAACTTTTAAATATCATTTATACAGTTTATTAATATAAATGAGATACATTTTGAATTTAACTTGAGAAAAAATTTTTTTGGACTTGGTGAATTTTTTATTTGAACTGCAGCCATATGATATGAGGTATCTACGAGAGATGAGTCAACTTTGACAAAAAATTTCAACATATGAAAAATTGAAAGAAAAAAATTTTTAAATATCATTTTATACAGTTTATTAATAAAATGAGATACAAATTTGAATTTAACTTGAGAAAAAAAATTTTTTGGACTTGGTGAATTTTTATTGAACTGCAGCCATATGATATGAGGTTCTACCGAGATATGAGTTCAACTTTGACAAAAAATTTCAACATATGAAAATTGAAGAAAAAACTTTTTAATATATCATTTTATATAGTTTTTTTAATAAAATGAGATAAGATTTTGAATTTAACTTGAGAAAAAAATTTTTTGGACTTGGTAAATTTTTTGGACTTGGTAAATTTTTTATTGAACTTCAGCCATATGATATGAGGTTTCTACCGAAATATGAGTTCAACTTTTGACAAAAAATTTCAACATATGAAAATTGAAAGAAAAAACTTTTAAATAGCATTTTATACTGTTTATTAATATAATAGAGATAAGATTTTAATTTAACTTGAGAAAAAAATTTTTTGGACTTGGTGAATTTTTTATTGAACTGCAGCCATATGATATGAGGTTCTACCGAGATATGAGTTCAACTTTGACAAAAAATTTCAACATATGAAAATTGTAGAAAAAAACTTTTTTATATATCATTTTATACAGTTTTTTTAATAAAATGAGATAAGATTTTGAATTTAACTTGAGAAAAAAGATTTTTTGGACTTGGTGAATTTTTTATTGAACTGCAGCCATATGATATAAGGTTCTACCGAGATATGAGTTCAACTTTGACAAAAAATTTAATGACAATGTTAAACAATTTTACGATTGTACTAGTATTTAATACAAATTATTGATAATAAAAATAATGAAGTTTTGCTGTTGTATTATTAAAATAGTGCCACATAAAGATACATTAGGTGGTAACCTTAGTAAAATTTAGGTTGTAGAAAACGTGTCACAAACCTATATAGGGGTGGTTGATGTCGAGCAGGCATGTCATATGAGAAAAATTTCACAAGTGAAATATATATGACTATGTATATGGAGTGAGTCTTGCCGGCATAAGTCATATATAAATAATATATGAAAATAATCATATAGAAGGCAATATGATTAAAAAAGTTAAAAATAATGAAGTTTTACTGTTGTATTATTAAATTAGTGCAACAAAAAGATACGTTAGATGGTAATACTAAATAAAATAAGAGCATTGTAGAAAACGTGTCACAAAACCTATATAGGGGTGGTGAGGTCGGGCAGGCATGTCATATGAGAAAAATTTCACAAGTGAAATATATATGACTATGTATATGGAGTGTAATGCCGGCATAAGTCATATATAAATAATATATGAAAATAATCATATAGAAGGCAATATGATTAAAAAAGTTAAAAATAATGAAGTTTTACTGTTGCATTATTAAATTAGTGCAACATAAAGATACATTAGGTGGTATACCTTAGTAAAATGAGCTGGTTGTAGAAAAACGTGTCACAAAACCTATATAGGGGTGGTGATGTCGAGCAGGCATGTCATATGAGAAAAATTTCACAAGTGAAATATATATGACTATGTATATGGAGTGAGTCTTGCCGGCATAAGTCATATATAAATAATATATGAAAATAATCATATAGAAGCAATATGATTAAAAAAGTTAAAAATAATGAAGTTTTACTGTTGCATTTATTAAATTAGTGCAACATAAAGATACGTTAGATGGTATACTTAATAAAATAAGAGCATTTGTAGAAAACGTGTCACAAAACCTATATAGGGTGTGGTGATGTCGAGCAGGCATGTCATATGAGAAAAATTTCACAAGTGAAATATATATGACTATGTATATGGAGTGAGTCATGCCGGCATAAGTCATATATAAATAATATATGAAAATAATCATATAGAAGGCAATATGATTAAAAAAGTTAAAAATAATGAAGTTTTACTGTTGCATTATTAAATTAGTGCAACATAAAGATACATTAGGTGGTATACCTTAGTAAAATGAGCTGGTTGTAGAAAACGTGTCACAAAACCTATATAGGGGTGGTGATGTCGAGCAGGCATGTCATATGAGAAAAATTTCACAAGTGAAATATATATGACTATGTATATGGAGTGAGTCTTGCCGGCATAAGTCATATATAAATAATATATGAAAATAATCATATAGAAGGCAATATGATTAAAAAAGTTAAAAATAATGAAGTTTACTGTTGTATTATTAAATTAGTGCAACAAAAAGATACGTTAGATGGTAATACTAAATAAAATAAGAGCATTGTAGAAAACGTGTCACAAAACCTATACATTTTTTTTTTTTTTTTTTTTTTTTTTCGTCAATAATTATTTATTTAAAATCTGTCGGTACGGACAATAATTAAATTTTTTGAGGCAGCCTTGTCGATTAAATTCTCACAAGAGATGGTTGGTAGGGTTCTGGAGGGCTAATCATCATCCTCCATGGGCAGGTCGAGGGGGTGTTTTCTTTAAGTCTTCTGACGGTTTGGCTGTTGTCCAAGATGTTGATGGCCAATGTGTTTGGGTGGTTATGGAGCCTGTTGATGTAATTCGTGCTCACTTTTCGAATTTCATCTTCTACCCAGGGAACCCTGAGTACCTCGTGGATGGTGCTGTTGTCATGGTAAGGATGAGCGTTCGAGACCATTCTCAGAGCCTTGTTCTGCAGCCTTTGGATGCTCCTGCAGTTTGATTTGCAGGCAGTGCCCCACAGCTGGATGCCATAAGTCCAGATTGGCTTAATGATGGTTTTGTAGACAAGCAGTTTAAGTTTGCTTTTAAGCTTCGAGCGTCTTCCAATGAGCCATTGGAATTGCTTCAGCCTCTCTTCAGCCTGCTTTCTCTTCCTTAGGATGTGTGTGCGCCATGTTAACCGCCTGTCAAGCGTCATGCCCAGGTATTTGGGCGTGGGATTTTCGGGAATATATTCCCCATTGAGACTGACAGGCGGGCAATTGCCGTTGCGGAGTGCAAATGTGGTTTGCGTGGACTTCTCAGGGTTTACCGAGATGTTCCACCTCCGCAGCCAGGGCTCGATGGTGTTTAGCTGATTTTGAATATTTCCGACGCATCCTGTGGGGTTCCTGCTGTGGCAAGGAAGGCTGTGTCATCAGCGTATGTGGCAACCAATAGGTTCTCGTTGAAAAATGTAGGCATGTCCGCTGTGTACAACGTGTACAATAGAGGGCCTAGGACGCTACCTTGTGGTACACCGGCTTCGATACCTTTTGTGGTAGATCGCGCATCTCCGCATCTGACATAAAAGCTTCTGTTGTCGAGGTAAGATTGCAGAAATGCGTAATGGGGTTGAGGCAGGTTTCTCTTAAGCTTAAGCAGTAGCCCTGGGTGCCAGACTCTGTCGAAAGCTTGCTTCACGTCAAGCATTACGGCGCAGCAGTAGTTCTTCTCCTCGAATGCGTCCAGTATCACTTTGACTAAACGGTGGCATTGTTCCGGGGTGGAGTGAGAACGCCTGAAGCCAAACTGGTGATCCGGAATCAACCCAGCTTCTTCCAGCACTGGCAATACTCTGCGCAAAAATACTCTTTCGAGTATTTTGGAGAGTATCGACAGCAAACTTATCGGACGATAAGAGCCAAGATTGGCTTCAGGTTTGCCAGGTTTGGGTATAAGAATTACCTCTGCTCGTTTCCAGATGGTTGGAAAATGTCCTAGCTGAAAGCACCTGCTGTATATGTTGGCGAGGAGTTGTAGGCAGGGAGGGGGAAGAAGCTTAACAGCCAGTGCTTCAATGCCATCAGCGCCCGGCGATTTATTCGTCTTGAGTCCCTCGATCTCAAGTTTGACCTCATCCACCGAGACCATAGCTAGCTCTTCTTGGTTGTTGTTGGTGTTTTCATCTAATAGTTGTAGGGCACGTTGCGTAGCTGAGATATCCAGGTCGGTGCATCTTATTATCGGCTTGAAGGCTTCGCTGAGGTGCTCCACAAAAGCTTCAGCTCGTTCTTGCTCTGTGCGGCACCAGGCGCCACTAGCACGCTGGACTGGAGCAACTCTCTTAGTAGGTCGTTTTATATGACGAGTGACCTGCCAAAGGTTGTGCTGTGGGTCTCCAGGCTCAACATTGGCCAGGAACTCTTCAAACGAGCTCTGCCTGAGCTTTAGGAGCTTATCCTTAAGCTGCTTTGCGGCTCTGTTAAATACCCTTTTATCTCTAGGATTTCTGGATAGGAACCATACTCGTCGCAACCGTCTCTTCTCAGCTACTAGCGAGGCGATCTCTGAAGACCAAAGGTGTAGGACCCTCGTTGGTAGTCTGGGAGAGATTGGGGTTCTGGGGAAGCATGTGCTGCTGCGTTGTGCATGTGTTGCGTGAGCTCGTTGATGGCGTTGTTCACTTGCTCGGTGGTGGTAAGATCTTGCACTGGGTTGACATTTTCCGTTAGCCAGGCTTTGTAGGATTGCAGTCTCGTGCTCCTCTTGATCATCCTGGGATGTGCAGCTTTTCTCAGTGCAGGGAGGTTCAGCCGCAGTTCCACTGCGCTGTGGTCGGAGAAAAGGTCCGCGTTAGAAGACAACGAGACTTTGGCACTATCAAATCCTTTGGAGAGGGCCATGTCCAGGGTGTCGGGAATTTTGGTCGGATCTGTTGGCCAGTAGGTGGGCTCTCCTGTGGTGTGGCATACGATGCTCCTGCGCTGGATGCACCTAAGTAGTGCGCTTCCTTTAGGGTTGCTGACTCGGCATCCCCACCATCGGTGCTTTGCGTTGAAATCGCCCCCAATTAGAAATCTGTTACCCAGACTGCTCAGCAGCAGATCAAAATGCCTTTCTGATACTCTGTGTCTGGGGGGGAGGTAGACCGCGGCGACTGTAAGGTCGCCTAGTGGGCTGGGCAGATTGACTTTGGCACATTGTACCCAGTCTTCCTCTAAGGTACTCAGCTCGTTGTACTTTATGCCCGCTTTAATAATAATTGCCGCTCCGCCATGAGCTCTGCCGCTAGGGTGGTCAGCGTGGATGATGTCATACCCGTGAAGTCGGATGTATGATCTATTGGAGAAGTGAGTTTCGGAGATGAGGAGTATGTCTGTGTTGTGTGTGTGGATAAAGTGTTCCACTTCTGGCCGGCTTTTAATCAGGCCGTTAGCGTTCCAGATCGTTATGTTTAATCCCGTTTGCATAATGATTTGCAAACGGTAGCAAGCATTTGGGTCATTTGACTCATGACCTTTTCCATCATGCGCTCAAACATGGCCTCCATTCTGGCCATTGCCGCGTCAAGGGAATTGCTTGGTGGGATTAAGTTGGCGTTGGGATGTAGGATGTTATCTTGTGGGGCAGCGTTTCTTGCTGTATTGGCATAGCTAACATTTGGGTCGATTCTGCTTGCGTTGGGGTCGATCTTGCTGAGGTGGGGCGGCTGGTAACGTGAGGTTGCCTGCCTGGGGGCAAAAACACTCTTCGCTCTCTTGTAAGCTGGACAGCCTTTGTATGAGGCCGCATGTGGGCCCTTGCAGTTAAGGCAGAAAGCCGGTTCACTGGCGTTCTTTTTGCATTCAGCAGTGGAGTGCTCGTCTCCACACTTGACGCAACGATGGTCGAGGTGGCAGTATCTTTGGGTATGCCCGAAGGCCTGGCAGCGGTAGCATTGGGGACATCGTTGAATTTGATCGGCGGTTCAACCGTGACCATGGTGCTGCATATCCGTTTGATCTGGTATACCTCCTTATTGTTTTTGGCCGGCTCCAGACTTACGAAGAAGAGGTTTAGAGGCTTCTTTGTACCCCTTTTATTGGGATTGTGGACATCCCTGACCTTGTGCCCGTGGCGGCCGAGTCCCTCTTTGATGTCTTCCAAATCGGTCGAGTGGTGGAGGCCTTTGATGACCACCCGGTAGGCGCGTTCATCTCGGGGTTGAAAGGTGTGGAATCTATTTTTACTATCGCTCAAGAAAGTCTTTAGTTTGGTAAAGGCATCCTTGTTGGGGGTCATGACTCGAATGAAGTTATTCTGGCTGGCTTTGTATGTGACCTCTACATCTTTGCCTAAGGCGCCAGAGATGGCTTTGGATAGGTCCTTGATGCTGGTTACATCCGGGATGAAGATTGGCGGTGGCTTGATCTCCTTGGGTGCTTTTTCCTCTTGGTCATGCTTTTTGGATGTCTTAGGAGCAGCTGGTGTCTCTTCGTAATCATCACTAGAATCTGTTTCATCATCGTCCTCAGATAGGATTCCGAATGAGTTATTTTTAAGTCTGCTTATTAATGCAGCTCTGGCTGCCTCGCTGGTGCTGGCCTTGTCCTCCTTATCGGCTTTTTTGGCATTCTTGCGCTTTATTTCTCCAGGCTCGGAGTCGCTGGAGTCACTATTTTTATATTTGATGTTGCCCTTCTTTCTAGGCGGCTGGGCTTGCCAGCTCATGGTGAGAAACTGACGCGAATTCGAATTTTGAAGGAGTTCGAAATTCGCGCCAAGCGTTGATGTTTTGCTATTTCAATGGTTCGTGTCTTGGGTGATGTTTGCGACTTTGCTAAACAGCTGACACCGACACAGCGTTTGTGTCCTTGCTATATCGATGGTTCGTGACTTGGATAGCGTTGATGTTTTTGCTATTTCGATGGTTCGTGTCTTGAGTGATGTTCGCGACTTTGCTAAAAAGCTGATACCGAGCTTTTAGCTTTAGAGTCTTATAAGCTTGGAACTTTTTCACGCAGCGGCTCACGACTTGGGTAAAGTTCGAACAGCTGTGATCAAGCTTTAAAGCTCGATAGCTTCAAAAGCTTGGAAATTTTCCACGCACGTGGTTATTTTTGCAATTGGAAAAACTCGATTTTTCACAATATTAAGAGTGTCACTGTCACTAAATTATTCGCACTTTGTTGCATTTATGATCCCACACAGGGAAATCTAAATTCCGTCTCTGTCGGTAATGTTTTTATAGGTTTCTATGGTTCTCACACGGAGCACACACGGAGGCACGTCTGTTCACTTCGAAAGTTCGATCGCGACTGAAACCTATACATGGTGGCAGTGTGTGCTCATCACGTATATATGTATTGGATGCATATATTTCAGTTTGCATATTAAGTAATAATTATGTTATTATTAATTAATTATTAGTCTCATCCGATATAAAAATTGATACTATTATATGGTTATATAATTATTCCTATTATATAAGCATATAATGTATTAAATGTCTTTTTCAAAAGAAGACGGTGTTTCGTAGCTAAAGAATTAATATTTTGTGAATAATTGAAAAATCCTCTAGGACACTATTGTGGACAGAGGTTTTTACTAATATAATATTGTCTACACGTAAATGCAGAATTAGATAAAATTATCAATTTGTCATCAAAATAAAATAATTTTTTATTCAATTAATTGAATTTAAATTATAAATATGCATGTGTGATATAATATATTTAGTAAGTTGAAATAAAATGATATTTTTTGAACGATTATATGCATATATATTTTATATATAAGTATATATATTTATATAAACAATTGTGAATTATAACTAGCGAACGTGAATGCTATCTAATTATGGCCACATTCGTATAGTACATGTCAAGTATAACATATATATATATACAATTATTGAATATTATCGTTTGTTATTCAAAAATATTTGTGAGTTGTCATGTATTTTACATATTTGAAGATTTATGTAATTATATTTTAAATATATTTACATAATGAAATGAACATTATTCTGGTTGATCCTGCCAGTAGTTATATGCTTGTCTCAAAGATTAAGCCATGCATGTCTAAGTACACACGAATTAATAGTGAAACCGCAAAAGGCTCATTATATCAGTTATGGTTCCTTAGATCGTTAACAGTTACTTGGATAACTGTGGTAATTCTAGAGCTAATACATGCAATTAAAACACGGACCTTCTGGAACGTGTGCTTTTATTAGGCTAAAACCAAGCGATCGCAAGATCGTTACACTGGTTGAACTCTAGATAACATGCAGATCGTATGGTCTCGTACCGACGACAGATCTTTCAAATGTCTGCCCTATCAACTTTTGATGGTAGTATCTAGGACTACCATGGTTGCAACGGGTAACGGGGAATCAGGGTTCGATTCCGGAGAGGGAGCCTGAGAAACGGCTACCACATCTAAGGAAGGCAGCAGGCGCGTAAATTACCCACTCCCAGCTCGGGGAGGTAGTGACGAAAAATAACAATACAGGACTCATATCCGAGGCCCTGTAATTGGAATGAGTACACTTTAAATCCTTTAACAAGGACCTATTGGAGGGCAAGTCTGGTGCCAGCAGCCGCGGGTAATTCCAGCTCCAATAGCGTATATTAAAGTTGTTGCGGTTAAAACGTTCGTAGTTGAACTTGTGCTTCATACGGGTAGTGCAACTTACAATTGTAGTTAGTACTATACCTTTATGTATGTAAGCGTATTACCGGTGGAGTTCTTATATATAATTAGGTACTTGTACTTTTTTATATGTTCCTCCTATTTAAAAACCTGCATTAGTGCTCTTCATCGAGTGTTATTGTGGGCCGGTACAATTACTTTGAACAAATTAGAGTGCTTAAAGCAGGCTTCAAATGCCTGAATATTCTGTGCATGGGATAATGAAATAAGACCTCTGTTCTGCTTTCATTGGTTTTCAGATCAAGAGGTAATGATTAATAGAAGCAGTTTGGGGGCATTAGTATTACGACGCGAGAGGTGAAATTCTTGGACCGTCGTAAGACTAACTTAAGCGAAAGCATTTGCCAAAGATGTTTTCATTAATCAAGAACGAAAGTTAGAGGTTCGAAGGCGATCAGATACCGCCCTAGTTCTAACCATAAACGATGCCAGCTAGCAATTGGGTGTAGCTACTTTTATGGCTCTCTCAGTCGCTTCCCGGGAAAACCAAAGCTTTTGGGCTCCGGGGGAAGTATGGTTGCAAAGCTGAAACTTAAAGGAATTGACGGAAGGGCACCACCAGGAGTGGAGCCTGCGGCTTAATTTGACTCAACACGGGAAAACTTACCAGGTCCGAACATAAGTGTGTAAGACAGATTGATAGCTCTTTCTCGAATCTATGGGTGGTGGTGCATGGCCGTTCTTAGTTCGTGGAGTGATTTGTCTGGTTAATTCCGATAACGAACGAGACTCAAATATATTAAATAGATATCTTCAGGATTATGGTGTTGAAGCTTATATAGCCTTCATTCATGGTGGCAGTAAAATGTTTATTGTGTTTGAATGTGTTTATATAAGTGGAGCCGTACCTGTTGGTTTGTCCCATTATAAGGACACTAGCTTCTTAAATGGACAAATTGCGTCTAGCAATAATGAGATTGAGCAATAACAGGTCTGTGATGCCCTTAGATGTCCTGGCTGCACGCGCGCTACAATGAAAGTATCAACGTGTATTTCCTAGACCGAGAGGTCCGGGTAAACCGCTGAACCACTTTCATGCTTGGGATTGTGAACTGAAACTGTTCACATGAACTTGGAATTCCCAGTAAGTGTGAGTCATTAACTCGCATTGATTACGTCCCTGCCCTTTGTGCACACCGCCCGTCGCTACTACCGATTGAATTATTTAGTGAGGTCTCCGGACGTGATCACTGTGACGCCTTGTGTGTTGCGGTTGTTTCGCAAAAGTTGACCGAACTTGATTATTTAGAGGAAGTAAAAGTCGTAACAAGGTTTCCGTAGGTGAACCTGCGGAAGGATCATTATTGTTTTAATGCATCTAACCGTTAATAAATTAAATTTGTTTTTCTCTTTTAGGGAATTGCAATATTTAATAAATTATGTAACTAATAAATAATAAATATTTTATTCAATCATATGAGATACAATTATGCAACATATAATAATTTAAATTAGCTAAAAACCGTTTGTCATGTATTATTATTATTATATACTGTATTAAGAGTGTTTTATGTGTTTTGGATAAAATAAAAAACTGCGTGTATATGTACCATAATATACATGCGTTGCAAAATGTATTGTGCATATTCCAGTGCGCATACATTGGTTCGCAACACCTAAAGAAAAACAATGTTGTACCTGTTTGCAGGTTAACGCTTTACATATGTTGATCATAATAAATAAATTTAGCTAAAATATACTTGTCATATATCTTATTATTATCGATTATGTAAAACTAAGACATTTCGCAACATTTATTTAGGTATAAAAAAAAAAATTTTATTGAAGGAATTGATATATGCCAGTAAAATGGTGTATTTTTAATTTCTTTCAATAAAAATATTCTTGACGTAATGAAATAAAAAAAAAAATTGTATCACTCTAAGCGGTGGATCACTCGGCTCATGGGTCGATGAAGAACGCAGCAAACTGTGCGTCATCGTGTGAACTGCAGGACACATGAACATCGACATTTTGAACGCATATCGCAGTCCATGCTGTTATGTACTTTAATTAATTTTTTAGTGCTGCTTGGACTACATATGGTTGAGGGTTGTAAGACTATGCTAAATAAGTTGTTTAAAATTTTTCGGAATTTTAAGCACATTGTATATTATTGGATAATATAAGTGTGAATCTAAAAAGTTCTCGCTTAAGATATTCATAATATGAATTAATAAATGAAAATACTAAAACTCTGTTGCATGAGAAATTTGAAGAATTATATGTTCTTTATTCATTTCAAATAATATTGAGGAATGTCTAGCATAAAATATATTATTTTTATAAACTAGAATTGCCTCTTATTAACGAATATGGTATAAAGAATAATTTTGTGAATATTATGGACCTTTCAAGAAAAAAATAGTATATTTCAAAATAGGCAGAGAATTGTCTATAAGTGTAATTAAACAACCTCAACTCATATGGGACTACCCCCTGAATTTAAGCATATTAATTAGGGGAGGAAAAGAAACTAACAAGGATTTTCTTAGTAGCGGCGAGCGAAAAGAAAATCAGTTCAGCACTAAGTCACTTTGTCTATATGGCAAATGTGAGATGCAGTGTATGGAACGTCAATATTCTAGTATGAGAAATTAACGATTTAAGTCCTTCTTAAATGAGGCCATTTACCCATAGAGGGTGCCAGGCCCGTATAACGTTAATGATTATTAGATGATGTTTCCAAAGAGTCGTGTTGCTTGATAGTGCAGCACTAAGTGGGTGGTAAACTCCATCTAAAACTAAATATAACCATGAGACCGATAGTAAACAAAGTACCGTGAGGGAAAGTTGAAAAGAACTCTGAATAGAGAGTTAAATAGTACGTGAAACTGCTTAGAGGTTAAGCCCGATGAACCTGAATATCCGTTATGGAAAATTCATCATTAGAATTGTAATATTTAATCAATATTATAACGATAGTGTGCATTTTTTCCATATAAGGACATTGTAATCTATTAGCATGTATGGAATTTATCAAACAATTTTGATAAGAGTTTATTTAAATTAGAGTGCTTGCATTTTAACATAAAAATAAATTTCAAAAATTTGATAAAGTGCTGATAGATTATATGAGTACAGTGCGTTAATTTTTCGGAATTATATAATGGCATGATTATCATTGATTTTTATGTTTATTATAAGCACTTGTATGATTAACAATGCGAAAGATTCAGGATACCTTCGGGACCCGTCTTGAAACACGGACCAAGGAGTCTAACATATGTGCAAGTTATTGGGATATAAACCTAATAGCGTAATTAACTTTGACTATTATTGGGATTAGTTTTTTTAACTATTTATAGTTGATTAACGCAATCCCGGGGCGTTCTATATAGTTATGTATAATAATATTTATATTATTTATGCCTCTAACTGGAACGTACCTTGAGCATATATGCTGTGACCCGAAAGATGGTGAACTATACTTGATCAGGTTGAAGTCAGGGGAAACCCTGATGGAAGACCGAAACAGTTCTGACGTGCAAATCGATTGTCAGAATTGAGTATAGGGGCGAAAGACCAATCGAACCATCTAGTAGCTGGTTCCTTCCGAAGTTTCCCTCAGGATAGCTGGTGCATTTAACTGTTGTATAAAATAATCTTATCTGGTAAAGCGAATGATTAGAGGCCTTAGGGTCGAAACGATCTTAACCTATTCTCAAACTTTAAAATGGGTAAGAACCTTAACTTTCTTGATATGAAGTTTAAGGTTATGATATAATGTGGCCCAGTGGGCCACTTTTGGTAAGCAGAACTGGCGCTGTGGGATGAACCAAACGTAATGTTACGGTGCCCAAATTAACAACTCATTCAGAAACCATGAAAGGCGTTGGTTGCTTAAAACAGCAGGACGGTGATCATGGAAGTCGAAATCCGCTAAGGAGTGTGTAACAACTCACCTGCCGAAGCAACTAGCCCTTAAAATGGATGGCGCTTAAGTTGTATACCTATACATTACCGCTAAAGTAGATGATTTATATTACTTGTAATTATAAATTTTGAAACTTTAGTGAGTAGGAAGGTACAATGGTGGTGCTTAGAAGTGTTTGGCGTAAGCCTGCATGGAGCCGTCATTGGTACAGATCTTGTGGTAGTAGCAAATAATCGAATGAGACCTTGGAGGACTGAAGTGGAGAAGGGTTTCGTGTGAACAGTGGTTGATCACGAGTTAGTCGGTCCTAAGTTCAAGGCGAAAGCCGAAAATTTTCAAGTAAAAAAAAGTAACTAAAATTTTATATTTTGTCATAATTAAAAAACTTGAATAATTTTGAACGAAAGGGGAATACGGTTCCAATTCCGTAACCTGTTGAGTATCCGTTTGTTATTAAATATGGGCCTCGTGCTCATCCTGGCAACAGGAACGACCATAAAGAAGCCGTCGAGAGATATCGGAAGAGTTTTCTTTTCTGTTTTATAGCCGTACTACCATGGAAGTCTTTCGCAGAGAGATATGGTAGATGGGCTAGAAGAGCATGACATATACTGTTGTGTCGATATTTTCTCCTCGGACCTTGAAAATTTATGGTGGGGACACGCAAACTTCTCAACAGGCCGTACCAATATCCGCAGCTGGTCTCCAAGGTGAAGAGTCTCTAGTCGATAGAATAATGTAGGTAAGGGAAGTCGGCAAATTAGATCCGTAACTTCGGGATAAGGATTGGCTCTGAAGATTGAGATAGTCGGGCTTGATTGGGAAACAATAACATGGTTTATGTGCTCGTTCTGGTAAATAGAGTTTCTATCATTTATGGTAGTTTCTTGTTCCCCGGATAGTTTAGTTACGTAGCCAATTGTGGAACTTTCTTGCTAAAATTTTTAAGAATACTAGTTGGGCAACCAGCTAGTTCTTTTAAATTAATATAACGATTATCAATTAACAATCAATTCAGAACTGGCACGGACTTGGGGAATCCGACTGTCTAATTAAAACAAAGCATTGTGATGGCCCTAGCGGGTGTTGACACAATGTGATTCTTGCCCAGTGCTCTGAATGTCAAAGTGAAGAAATTCAAGTAAGCGCGGGTCAACTGCGGAGTAACTATGACTCTCTTGAGTGAGCGATGCAAATTAGGACGTGTGAATGGAAACGAGATTCCTACTGTCCATCTACTATCTAGCGAAACCACAGCGCCAAGGGAACGTTCTTGGAATAATTAGCGGGGAAAGAAGACCCTTTTGAGCTTGACTCTAATCTGGCAGTGTAAGGAGACATAAGAGCGTGTAGAATAAGTGGGACCAAAAATTTCGGTTTAGTATCGACAATTATCTACCACTACTCCTTATTGTTTCCTTACTTACTTGATTAAATGGAACGTGTATCATTTTCCTAGCCATCATACGGATATATTTATTATATCTTAAGGTATTGTTTTTGATGCAAGCTTCTTGATCAAAGTATCACGAGTTTTGTTCATAATCGCAAACAAATTCATTAATGAGAGAGTGCATTTATGTGTTCTTAAATTAAAATTTCCAGGTATGTTCCACTCAATTACTCAGGTATGATTCCAATTCAAGGACATTCGCCAGGTAGCACAAGTTTGACTGGGGCAAATGTACATCTTCTCAACGTGAATACGGAGGAGTAAAAGCTTGTCTCAGGCCGCGAGTGCGGACTTGAGTTCACAGCATAGAGCAGAGGTTCATTAATAAAAGCTGACGTTGATCTCGGTGTTCAGTACGCACAGGGACATTCAAAAAGTGTCGGCTCTATCGATCCTTGTTGGTTAAAGAGTTTTTAACAAGAGGGCAGAGCGTTACTCTTATCCCCGAACTTTAGTGAACCACAGCCATCATACGCGCCGCGCTAGTATACTTCGATGTCTTCTCTCAATGTCAGAGTCGGTTCCAATCACAATTCATCGATACATTCGGATTGTCCACTCATGCCGGATACTGCGGGCTGAGGCTGTGGGATGTAATCGATCGTGGAGAGTCGAGTTTCTGCATATCTATGACATTGATGGAAGCGCAGACTTCGGGCGTAAGAAGCAACTCGCCAGTGTTTGGTCTAACTATCTCTGGAAATTTTTCCGAATCGAAACGAAGGTCCGGTTTCGTCCGTTGAGAGTCTTTCCTGAGCCTCGCAAAGGAGAACAAAAATAGTGCTGGCAGCAATTCGTCTAAGGGTTCGCGTAACTGGGACAAACATAAAGGTCGATGCAGTTTATCCTTGCTTGCAGGACGACGATCGGTAATGCCAAACCAAGAGATTATGGAGTATATTGGAGAGAATCTTCATGACCACAGCAAGAGCCTTTATATATTGCAAAACAGCACCGTTGCCCCATATGGGACACTTGCTTGATCAATATGGTCACGACTATTACGTCTAGGGACCTGTTGCATCAAGTGCCATTGAGCTTCTTCTCTGCGATCCGTACGGAATATATCCAAGAACTGCAGGATTCGATAAAATAGTGGTGTTTATGCATAGTATATAATGAATATTATTCTCTGGTGCGGCAATATACCCACACTCTTCCAATGGCTCGAACCGCATTTTCATCCGATTACGTGTAATAGCATCCCGACCAGATAGACTTCCGTCCGATATCGGTGCCTTCTGTATTATAGTATAGGACAACTCAATGCCATCTTGGCATCTCGATTGGCCTCATCAGTCGATTAAATATCCGCGTCAGCGGGGGTTTCTTCCTATTGACGGTATGCGCCGATAACGCGACAATAGTTGACTTAATCCTGAGGGACCACCAAAGACGTCATGCGTCGTGTTATTAGTCGCGAAAACTTGATGTCAGCAAAGCGTTATCTCTGTGTCTCACGCAGCGGTATATGACACCCTATCCGCGTATGGTGCACCAACGGGTTTTGTTTGACTACGTACGTAGCTTGTACTTGGGAGGTTAAGCACTAGTCTCAATGGTAAAGGCTGGTGATCAGAGGAATTCGTCCCTGCTAGAGGTGCACTTTAGCAGGGTGACCCTTTGTCTATACATATGTTCAACTTGGTCATCGACCGGTTGCTCAGGTCTCTACCGAAAATTAAGATATGGTGTCAGTGTCGGAAATGCCAAAACAAACGCTGCAGCGTTCGCAGACGATTTGGTGTTGTTTTGCTTCTACACCGAAGGGCCTTCAGTAGCATTATTGGATACCACGGTCTCTTTTTGGGCGTCCGTTGGGCTGACCCTAAAATGCTAATAAGTGTATTACTGTTAGTGTCAAGGGGCAACTTGCAGATTTGTACTATGATCGAATCACGGAGCTTCTGTGTTAGTTCGCGCATTTATGTAGCCAAGCTTGAACGCCATCGGAGGAGTGGAGGTATCTCGGCATTCAGTTACATGCGGACAAAGGGCCCGCTACAATATAGACTGAGGACATTGGTCCCAGAATTGGATATCATATCGTGGTCCCCTGAAGCCACATGCAGAAGTTATTCGCCCTCAGAACTGTCCTCATTCCACATTTATCACAGCTAACCCTTGTAGTGTATAATAGGCGTTTTGAGAAAGTGTGACAGACTGGTATATCGGTCGTAAGGAAATGGTTAGATCTTCCTATGGATGTGTCAGTAGCATTCTTCCATGCCCCCCATACAGTGGGGGTCTCGGTGTTATAATCAGTTCGAAAGGACAGCTACAATGCTGCGCATACAGAGGTCTAACGAACATAAAATGGTAGCCACCTCGAGCAATCGAGACGGCCAGTTCGTTCCTTAGTGCGGAAAATTCGGAGGGCCCGAAAATAGGTGCAAGGCATCGGGAGATGCGGCTCTGGATTATGCGTTTTGATCGATTCGTACTGGGGCGGATAGGTTGCACTATATCTGTTGATGGTTAAGCGGTCTCCATGAAGCAGGGCGTTATGCTACGCAACACGGGTGGGTTGTCGCACCACGCGTTTGTTAACTGGAAAGCGCTATTTGAATGGGATCAATTTGCGGATAAATGCCCTAAGGAGCACGCGGTCTCGTACCAGTGAGGGAAAGGCACGAAATTGGAGAGGCAGTATCGTGCAGGATGTGATGCTCCGAATCACATAAATTTGGTTCTGCAGAAGTGTCATCGTACGCATGGGAGGCGGGTGGCTAGACACAACAGTGTGCGAGCTAATTATCTCAAGCGGGGACTTGAGACGAGAGGCTACTCTGTCATTGCTGAACCAAGTCTGCAGGAGAGAACAGGATATATAAGCCGGACCTGGTTTATTTTCCGACCAGATCACACTATAGTGATCGACGCTCAGGTTGTGACTGACGGACTTGATTCTTGACCAAGCTCATCAGAGTAACATTTGAGATCTACGACAGACAGGACGTACGAACGGCTCTGGTTCGGGATTATCGGGCACATGAGACATTAAAAATTTCTGCTACGCTAAACTGGAGGTGCATCTGGAGCTATCGGTCGGTAAATGACGATGAGAGACTGGAGTCCTTAACGCTGGTGATAGCAATATTATCAGTACCAGGGTGGTAGATGGCGGAGTCTATACGGCTTTAAGACGTTCATGTTCCATACTGGATATCGCCAAGGAGTGGGTTAGCACTTGGTTTACTTTCCTCATTGAAAGTCACTACACTGGCAACATCTATTGTGTATGAAAGTAAAGGGAAAACAGTCATATGACGTGCCATTCATATATGGCATTTGTTGTGTGGGCAAATTCATTTCCTACAAAAATAGCCAAATGCCTATCATCTATGAGTGACGCGCATGAAACTGGATTACGAGATTTCTTTGTCTTATCTAATAGTCTTATTGAAACTGTCAGCAGAACCTATAGAGCGTTACGAGAGGAGTTCTTTTTGACAATAATTAGCGGGGAAGAGAAAACCTTTTGCGCTATGCTCTAAAATCAGTGTATTGTAAGCAGACATAAGAGGTGTTGAATAAGTTGAGAGATTTTTAAAATTTCGGTTTAGTATTTTATTGAACTTCAGCCATACTCTTATGAGTTTCCGAGGATACTTGATTAAATGAAGTGTATCAATTTCTACAATTATTGAAGGATTTTTAAATATTTTATACAGTATCTATAATGAGATTGAATTTAACTTGAGAAAAAAATTTTTTGATGCAAGAATTCTTTTTTGAACTGCAGCCATATGATCATGAGGTTTACCGTTGATATGAGCGCATTTGACAAAAAATTCATTAATATGAAGATGAAGAAAAACTTTTTATATATCATCTTATATTTTTTAATGGTATAAGATTCCAATTTTACTTGAGAAAAAAAAGTTTTGGACATTGCCAGGTAGGGAGTTTGACTGGGGCGGTACAGCCTATGATAATAGGTTCTACCGATTTGTGTCCCAACTTTAACAGCTCAGTGGCGGACAGAAAACCACAACATAAGAGCAAAAGGGAAATGCTTTGTACTGATTAAGCCGGTGTTCAGTAATGAGATGATTTTTAGGCTCGGCCTATCGATAAAAATTTTTTGGTTCTGGTGAAGTTTTATTGAACTGCAGCCATGAAAATCGGCAGAAAAGATATGAGTTCAACTATTGACTTGTGCGGCCAAGCGTTTATATAAGATGGAGCGACGTTCGCTTTTTTGAATACAGTTTTTGAGATAAGGCTCTTGAATTTAACTTGAGAAGCAAAATTCACGGTTTAGCGTTGGTGATTGTTTCACACTATGAACTGCAGCCATATGATATAGGGTTTCTACCGTCGAGACATGAGTTCAGTTTTAACAAAAAATTTGACAAAAAACATTTTGTTGTACAGTATGACTGCATTCCTGACGTAGTATAATGAGATTTTGCAGGTGTATTATTAATAGTGCACATATAGATACATTACGAGGTGCAACTTGTGGTAAAATGACGCTTTCGTATGTTGTGCGATTTTGCTTGAACGCATGCTGAGGTCGGAGAGTATCATATAGAAATGCCAATGAAATATAAGGGGCTAATTTGAGTGTATGGCGGCTTAAATTAATATTATAAAAATATTATGAAAATAATCATATGAAGGCAATGTTACAATAAAGTTAAGAAATAATGAAGTTTCGATTATTAAATTGAAGCAAGTTATATACATAAAGGTGGATACCTTAATGACAATGAGCTGACAAAGCCTTGAACAAAACCTTGTAAACCGTATGATGTGGACAGGCATTCATTATGAGAAGTATGTATATCAGTGTTGAGAAGTCGTTGCCGGGCGATCATGAAGCTTAATATATTGTTGAACGATTCGAATACAGTATATAAAACACATATTTAATAATAAAATAATGAAGTTTTATACTGTTGTATTATTAAATAGTGCCACATTAAAGATACATTAGGTGGTAGACCTTAGTAAAATAAGAGCATTGTAGAAAACGTGTCACAAAACCTATATAGGGGTGGTGAGGTCGGGCAGGGCATGTCATATGAGAAAAATTTCACAAGTGAAATATATATGACTATTTATATGGAGTGTGTCATGCCGGCATAAGTCATATATAAATATATATGAAAAATAATCATATAGAAGGCAATATGATTAAAAAAGTTAAAATATATGAAGTTTTACTGTTGCATTATTAAAATTAGTGCAACATAAAAGATACATTAGGTGGTATATGCCTTAGTAAAAATATATAGCTGGTTGTAGAAAACGTGTCACAAAACCTATATAGGGGTGGTGATGTCGAGCAGGCATGTCATATGAGAAAAATTTCACAAGTGAATATATATGACTATATATATATGTATTGGAGTGAGTCTTGCCGGCAAAAAGTCATATATAAATAATATATGAAAATAATCATATAGAAGGCAATATGATTAAAAAAGTTAAAAATAATGAAGTTTTACTGTTGTATTATTAAATTAGTGCAACAAAAAGATACGTTAGATGGTAATACTAAATAAAATAAGAGCATTGTAGAAAACGTGTCACAAAACCTATATAGGGGTGGTGAGGTCGGGCAGGCATGTCATATGAGAAAAATTTCACAAGTGAAATATATATGACTATTTATATGGAGTGTCATGCCGGCATAAGTCATATATAAATAATATATGTGAAAATAATCATATAGAAGGCAATATGATTTAAAAAGTTAAAAATAATGAAGTTTTACTGTTGCATTATTAAATTAGTGCAACATAAAGATACATTAGGTGGTATACCTTAGTAAAAATGAGCTGGTTGTAGAAAACGTGTCACAAAAACCTATATAGGGGTGGTGATGTCGAGCAGGCATGTCATATGAGAAAAATTTCACAAGTGAAATATATATGACTATGTATATGGAGTGAGTCTTGCCGGCATAAGTCATATATAAATAATATATGAAAATAATCATATAGAAGCAATATGATTAAAAAAGTTAAAAATAATGAAAGTTTTACTGTTGTATTATTAAATTAGTGCAACAAAAAGATACGTTAGATGGTAATACTAAATAAAAATAAGAGCATTGTAGAAAACGTGTCACAAAACCTATATAGGGGTGGTGAGGTCGGGCAGGCATGTCATATGAGAAAAATTTCACAAGTGAAATATATAAGATATGACTATTATGTGGAGTGTCATGCCGGCATAAGTCATATATAAAAATATTATATGAAAAATAATCATATAGAAGGCAATATGATTAAAAAAGTTAAAAATAATGAAGTTTTACTGTTGCATTATTAAATTAGTGCAACATAAAGATTTGTTTAGGTGGTATACCTTAGTAAAATGAGCTGGTTGTAGAAAACGTGTCACAAAACCCTATATAGGGGTGGTGATGTCGAGCAGGCATGTCATATGAGAAAAAATTTCACAAGTGAAATATATATGACTATGTATTATGGAGTGAGTCCTTGCCGGCATAAGTCATATATAAATAATATATGAAAATAACATATAGAAGGCAATATGATTAAAAAAAGTTAAAAATAAATGAAGTTTTACTGTTGCATATTAAATTAGTGCAACAAAAAGATACGTTAGATGGTGAAGCGGGCAGGCATGTTAGTTTAAATAAGAGCATTGTAGAAAACGTGTCACAAAACCTATATAGGGGTGGTGAGGTCGGGCAGGCATGTCATATGAGAAAAATTTCACAAGTGAAATATATATGACTATTTATATGGAGTGTCATGCCGGCATAAGTGAT
>NW_026263598.1:27500-33714 GCF_009650485.2 Drosophila albomicans
TTATAACGATAGTGTGCATTTTTTCCATATAAGGACATTGTAATCTATTAGCATGTATGGAATTTATCAAACAATTTTGATAAGAGTTTATTTAAATTAGAGTGCTTGCATTTTAACATAAAATAAATTTCAAAAATTTGATAAAGTGCTGATAGATTATATGAGTACAGTGCGTTAATTTTTCGGAATTATATAATGGCATGATTATCATTGATTTTTATGTTTATTATAAGCACTTGTATGATTAACAATGCGAAAGATTCAGGATACCTTCGGGACCCGTCTTGAAACACGGACCAAGGAGTCTAACATATGTGCAAGTTATTGGGATATAAACCTAATAGCGTAATTAACTTGACTATTATTGGGATTAGTTTTTTAACTATTTATAGTTGATTAACGCAATCCCGGGGCGTTCTATATAGTTATGTATAATAATATTTATATTATTTATGCCTCTAACTGGAACGTACCTTGAGCATATATGCTGTGACCCGAAAGATGGTGAACTATACTTGATCAGGTTGAAGTCAGGGGAAACCCTGATGGAAGACCGAAACAGTTCTGACGTGCAAATCGATTGTCAGAATTGAGTATAGGGGCGAAAGACCAATCGAACCATCTAGTAGCTGGTTCCTTCCGAAGTTTCCCTCAGGATAGCTGGTGCATTTAACTGTTGTATAAAATAATCTTATCTGGTAAAGCGAATGATTAGAGGCCTTAGGGTCGAAACGATCTTAACCTATTCTCAAACTTTAAATGGGTAAGAACCTTAACTTTCTTGATATGAAGTTTAAGGTTATGATATAATGTGCCCAGTGGGCCACTTTTGGTAAGCAGAACTGGCGCTGTGGGATGAACCAAACGTAATGTTACGGTGCCCAAATTAACAACTCATTCAGAAACCATGAAAGGCGTTGGTTGCTTAAAACAGCAGGACGGTGATCATGGAAGTCGAAATCCGCTAAGGAGTGTGTAACAACTCACCTGCCGAAGCAACTAGCCCTTAAAATGGATGGCGCTTAAGTTGTATACCTATACATTACCGCTAAAGTAGATGATTTATATTACTTGTAATATAAATTTTGAACTTTAGTGAGTAGGAAGGTACAATGGTGTGCTTAGAAGTGTTTGGCGTAAGCCTGCATGGAGCCGTCATTGGTACAGATCTTGGTGGTAGTAGCAAATAATCGAATGAGACCTTGGAGGACTGAAGTGGAGAAGGGTTTCGTGTGAACAGTGGTTGATCACGAGTTAGTCGGTCCTAAGTTCAAGGCGAAAGCCGAAAATTTTCAAGTAAAAAAAAGTAACTAAAATTTATATTTTGTCATAATTAAAAAACTTGAATAATTTTGAACGAAAGGGAATACGGTTCCAATTCCGTAACCTGTTGAGTATCCGTTTGTTATTAAATATGGGCCTCGTGCTCATCCTGGCAACAGGAACGACCATAAAGAAGCCGTCGAGAGATATCGGAAGAGTTTTCTTTTCTGTTTTATAGCCGTACTACCATGGAAGTCTTTCGCAGAGAGATATGGTAGATGGGCTAGAAGAGCATGACATATACTGTTGTGTCGATATTTTCTCCTCGGACCTTGAAAATTTATGGTGGGGACACGCAAACTTCTCAACAGGCCGTACCAATATCCGCAGCTGGTCTCCAAGGTGAAGAGTCTCTAGTCGATAGAATAATGTAGGTAAGGGAAGTCGGCAAATTAGATCCGTAACTTCGGGATAAGGATTGGCTCTGAAGATTGAGATAGTCGGGCTTGATTGGGAAACAATAACATGGTTTATGTGCTCGTTCTGGGTAAATAGAGTTTCTATCATTTATGGTAGTTTCTTGTTCCCCGGATAGTTTAGTTACGTAGCCAATTGTGGAACTTTCTTGCTAAAATTTTTAAGAATACTAGTTGGGCAACCAGCTAGTTCTTTTAAATTATAACGATTATCAATTAACAATCAATTCAGAACTGGCACGGACTTGGGGAATCCGACTGTCTAATTAAAACAAAGCATTGTGATGGCCCTAGCGGGTGTTGACACAATGTGATTTCTGCCCAGTGCTCTGAATGTCAAAGTGAAGAAATTCAAGTAAGCGCGGGTCAACGGCGGGAGTAACTATGACTCTCTTAAGGAGGATCAATGGGTCTGCAGAAGGGGAATAATGGTTCATTTATCAGCAATGGCAAGTGGACTACCGTCCTTCGTTAGTCAGATCAAGTCGACTCATAGGCAACATGTGCCCCACTTAACTTGTGGCCTCCTCGTGGTGTCCTCCGGGTGCTGGACCGATGTAGTTTCGGCAGCAGCGAATATGAGCGGCGAAAGGGGCCATTGGGTTACCACCCCGATGGTCCTGAAAAACTGATGGTGCAAACTTAAATAACATGCCTCGGATAGCTGAAAGTTATTCAGTGAATTCTCCTACGGCATCCGTAGGAGCCCATCAGGGAAGGAACGTAGATGCTAATCCAGTTGTTGGACATCTATGTGTGGAATGCGGCCGATCTTTTGGAACAAAGACCGGTTTAGGCGTCCACATGTCGCGTCAGCACAAAGACAGGCTTGATGAGCTTCGTACGCGTGTTGACGTGAAAACCAGGTGGTGTGAGGAAGAATTGGCCATGATGGCGAGGAAGGAACTTGAGCTCATAGCAAATGGCGAGAGGTTCATTAATAAAAAGCTGGCGTTGCATTTTCCAGAACGCAGCGTCGATGCTATTAAAAAGTGTCGACAGAGGGATAATTATAAGGCAAAAATCGAGCAGCTAAGAGGGCAAGCGGCTCTTATCCCCGAAATTAGTGAACCACAAACCATTACGCGCCGCCCTAGTATAAGTGGGCTTGAGTCTTCTTCTTCAATGTCAGAGTCGGTTCCAATCACACCATCGATACATTCGGACGACGTCCTCATGCGGATACTGCGGGGCTTCGGCCCTGTGGGATGTAATCGATCGTGGAGAGTCGAGGTTCTGCAATCTATCATTGATGGAGCGCAGACTTCGGGCAAAGAAGCAACTCTCCAGTGTTTGTCTAACTATCTCCTGGAAATTTTTCCGAATCGAAACGAAGGTCCGGTTTCGGCGAGAGTCTTTCCTGAGCCTCGCAATAGGAGACAAAATAGAAGGCAGCAGTTCGCTAGGGTTCAGCGTAACTGGGACAAACATAAAGGTCGATGCATTGGATCCTTGCTTGCAGGACCCGACGAGTCGGTAATGCCAAACCAAGAGATTATGGAACCATACTGGAGAGAAGTCATGACACAGCAGAGCCTTTCCTCTTGCAATAGCACCGTGCCCCATATGGGACACTTGCTTGAGGGGGTATGGTCACCTATTACGTCTAGGGACCTGCAATTGCATCAAGTGCCATTGACTTCTTCTCCCGGACCGGACGGAATATCTCCAAGAACTGCCAGGAGTATTCCCAGTGGTGTTATGCTTCGCATAATGAACCTTATTCTCTGGTGCGGCAAACTACCCACACTCTTCCGAATGGCTCGAACCGTTTTCATCCCGAAGACGGTAAGAGCATCCCGACCAGAAGACTTCCGTCCGATATCGGTGCCTTCTGTCATAGTTAGACAACTCAATGCCATCTTGGCATCTCGATTGGCCTCATCAGTCGATTGGGATCCGCGTCAGCGGGGGTTTCTTCCTACTGACGGTTGCGCCGATAACGCGACAATAGTTGACTTAATCCTGAGGGACCACCATAGACGT
This sequence comes from Drosophila albomicans, assembly GCF_009650485.2. Taxonomy (NCBI): domain Eukaryota; kingdom Metazoa; phylum Arthropoda; class Insecta; order Diptera; family Drosophilidae; genus Drosophila; species Drosophila albomicans. The sequence goes on from NW_026263598.1 coordinate 31,226, forward strand.
CATGCGTCGTGTTATATCGCGACACTTGATGTCAGCAAAGCGTTTGACTCTGTGTCTCACGCAGCGGTAATTGACACCCTATCCGCGTATGGTGCACCAACGGGTTTTGTTGACTACGTACGTAGCTTGTACTTGGGAGGTGGCACTAGTCTCAATGGTAAAGGCTGGAGATCAGAGGAATTCGTCCCTGCTAGAGGTGTGAAGCAGGGTGACCCTTTGTCTCCACATATGTTCAACTTGGTCATCGACCGGTTGCTCAGGTCTCTACCGGACGAGATTGGTGTCAGTGTCGGAAATGCCAAAACAAACGCTGCAGCGTTCGCAGACGATCTGGTGTTGTTTGCTTCTACACCGAAGGGCCTTCAGGCATTATTGGATACCACGGTCTCCTTTTTGGCGTCCGTTGGGCTGACCCTAAACGCTAATAAGTGTTTTACTGTTAGTGTCAAGGGGCAACCGAAGCAGAAGTGTACTGTGATCGAATCACGGAGCTTCTGTGTAGGTTCGCGCACGTGTCCAAGCTTGAAGCGTTCGGAGGAGTGGAGGTATCTCGGCATTCAGTTCACTGCGGACGGGAGGGCCCGCTACAATCCGACTGAGGACATTGGTCCCAGATTGGATATCATATCGCGGTCCCCCCTGAAGCCACAGCAGAAGTTATTCGCCCTCAGAACTGTCCTCATTCCACAGCTATATCACAAGCTAACCTTGGTAGTGTGGCAATAGGCGTTTTGAGAAAGTGTGACAGACTGGTACGGTCGGTCGTAAGGAAATGGTTAGATCTTCCTATGGATGTGTCAGTAGCATTCTTCCATGCCCCCCACACAAGTGGGGGTCTCGGTGTTCCCTCAGTTCGAAGGACAGCTCCAATGCTGCGCATACAGAGGCTAACGAACATAAAATGGCCCCACCTCGAGCAATCCGAGACGGCCAGTTCGTTCCTTAGTGCGGAAATTCGGAGGGCCCGAGATAGGTGCAAGGCATCGGGAGACGCGGCTCTGGATACACGCCTTTTGATCGATTCGTACTGGGCGGATAGGTTGCACTCCTCTGTTGATGGTAGCGGTCTCCGTGAAGCAGGGCGTTATGCTCCGCAACACGGGTGGGTTGTCGCACCCACGCGTTTGTTAACTGGAAAAGCTTATTTGAATGGGATCAAACTGCGGATAAATGCCCTACCCACGCGGTCTCGTACCACGAGGGGAAGGCACGAATTGGAGAGGCAGTGTCGTGCAGGATGTGATGCTCCCGAATCACTAAACCACATTCTGCAGAAGTGTCATCGTACGCATGGGAGGCGGGTGGCTAGACACAACAGTGTAGCTAATTATCTCAAGCGGGGACTTGAGACGAGAGGCTACTCTGTCATTGCTGAACCAAGTCTGCAGGGAGAGAACAGGATATATAAGCCGGACCTGGTGGGTTTCCGACCAGATCACACTATAGTGATCGACGCTCAGGTTGTGACTGACGGACTTGATCTTGACCAAGCTCATCAGAGTAAGGTTGAGATCTACGACAGACAGGACGTACGAACGGCTCTGGTTCGGGATTATCGGGCACATGAGGACATTAAAATCGTTTCTGCTACGCTAAACTGGAGGGGCATCTGGAGCTATCGGTCGGTAAAACGACTGAGAGCACTGGGAGTCCTTAACGCTGGTGATAGCAATATTATCAGTACCAGGGTGGTAGATGGCGGAGTCTGCGGCTTTAAGACGTTCATGTTCCATACTGGATATCGCCAAGGAGTGGGTTAGCACCGAGGTTTACTTTCCTCATTGAAAGTCAACTACACTGGCCAACATCTATTGTGTACAAAGTAAAGGGAAAACAGTCATATGACGTGCCATTCATATATGGCATTGTTGTGTGGGCAAATTCATTTCCTACAAAATAGCCAAATGCCAAATGCCTCGTCATCTAATTAGTGACGCGCATGAATGGATTAACGAGATTCCTACTGTCCCTATCTACTTTGGCCGTGTGGTTGGCGGCAGGGTGGATGTAGTAAAGAATACCAACCACAGTGGACCCCCACTTATCGTAAAAGGCGATTAAGGAGGTACGGCACCAACGTTAACTGTTTGGAGTTTAATTGGTAGTATAGTAGCAAATACGACACCTGACCAGAGGTGATTTTCTGGTACCACGGGAACCAGGTGCCTGCGGACTTGTCCGTCCTGGTATTTGGTGCGGCCCTTCGGGGAGTATCGTGGTGGCTGTGGTAGTCCAAAGCGGACAATGAGGATTATACTCAGCGTGGAGTTGCGTACGTATCAACCGGTTGCCGATAACCAAAAATCGGAAGAGGTTTTAGGTGGGCCTCGCTCCCCACACAGGAGGAAGTGTCCAGTCCAAACAACTGGCCTTCAAATGTGTACCTGCGGTGAATTCCAAGGGGGCGCTGATCAACGCTTAATTTGATTCCTAAGCTCGGGCTTCGTGGGATTAAGCCAACATGGCAGGTGCTCACGTTAAACTCGAGT
>NW_026263599.1:0-19971 GCF_009650485.2 Drosophila albomicans
AGCGGAATGAAAACCACTTTTGATTGTAGCAGGCGGCCAAACATCGAGCAGAGTTTGCATGGCTGCCATCGCCCTCCAACACAACATTGACCGGACCTGCTGACCTTACCAGTCCACAGGCCATTGCTTGCTTTCACCATACGACGCCTTTCTTGAAGGCCTTCAAGAGACATGCTCCTTGAGTTTCATCTCGAAAAGATCACTCATGAATTCGTCAGGAGTAATCTGCGAAGTGAACGCCCGTCACACAATTTTAGGCCCCAGCTTTGACATTCACACTTCACTTCCAGCCCCACCTCCTTTAAGATTCTTCGCTGTTTTCCTGCGCATCACTCTCCGCTCTGCAAACGGAGGAGTGCGATAAATGCACACACCATCCCGAAGAGGACGAACGACCTCGTGCACCCAGTACACCCAGGGTTTGACTACTCCTTCACCACCTGATCAACCACTTTCCTTTGAGGTCTTTCACCGCAAGTTCTTGCTGCGGACACGAGGGACCATGTCTCAACTGAGCTTAGGTCTTCGGCGTTCGCGGGGTGACCGCGCTGCTCGACTGGAACGGCCTTTGGCAACCGGTGCACGCAGCGCGAGCACCCCGCTAACCGGGCGCGGCACTCGGAAAGGCCCCCCATTGGAGGGGCCGCTACCGCATGAGCGCGAGCCTCCTGCCAACCGTCCTCGGTAGACGCTCATTTTCCGCACTCGAAACAGCAGGCATCTTCCATTTCCGAGGTAGTCCAAACTACACTAAACCGCGCTTGCTTGCATTCCACAATCATGCTCAACAACGAGCGTGAGCACGTCACTTACTGATCGCCTTTTCATTTTCTCTACTGGGCTTCCCTTCGCATCATTGCCCTGGCTTGCCCAATGGAGCACCAACGGCCTCTGCATGCCTTTTCAGCCTCCCAAACTCCTCTAGCTACTCCCAATGATTCACATCGGGGGTCGAATTCTGCCGTAAACCAGATTCTCCTCAGCCACGCTACAACACGCTAGGTTAGCCAGGCTGACACCACCACTAGTGGCTCCCATACATCAGCTACCTAAACCCAGCATCAGCAAAAGAAGCTAAAGAAGCGCCTTCTCAGCTTTCCTTGCTGACGCCGAACACCGCTTTCGCTTAACCTTCCCCGTACAGCACCGAAGAGGAGGTTCGTTCCGTCGACGCACACTCCCCCAGCACCAAACGGCCGCTTGCACGCTGCATCTAAAACTTTTTTTGCAAGTTTCTTAAAATACTCAAACCTGTACTTTCACCAGGAAAAGTAGGTCACTCGAAACAAGCTACTTTAATTTAGCGCTAAAATAAGCACACGCACGCACACACTCTCAACGACGCGCGACGATTTTCCCAGCTGCTCACACGCACACAGCGAATGAGGAGCACAAAGCGCACACGCGATAACTTTTACCGCTAACTAGAGATACAAATAATGTTATCGCAAAAACACTACGAATGCAGCAGCACCCGCTTAACACGTCTGTTTCAGCTCGACCAGTGAAACCAGGATTGAGTAAGATAGGACAGTTAGGAATTCTCGTTTATCCCAATTCATGCGTCGTCACATAATTAGATGACGAGCATTGGCTATATTTTTTTTTTTTTTTTTTTTTTATGTAGGAAATGAATTTGCCACACAACAATGCCATATATGAATGGCACGTTCATATGGACTGTTTTCCCTTTACTTTGTACACAATAGATGTTGGCAGTGGAAGTTGACTTCAATGAGGGAAGTAAACCTCGGTGCTAACCACTCCTTGGCGATATCCAGTATGGAACATGAACGTGCTTAAAGCCGCAGGACTCCGCCATCTACCACCCTGGTACTGATAATATTTGCTATCACCAGCGTTAGGACTCCCAGTGCTGCTCCAGTGCTTTTACCGACCGATAGCTCCAGATGACCCCTCCAGTTTGAGCGTAGCAGAAACGATTTAATGTCCTCAATGTGCCGAGTAATCCCGAACCAGGCCGTTCGTACGTCCTGTCTGTTCGTAGATTCTCAACCCTTCTCGATGAGCTTGGTCAAGATTCACAGTCCGTCAGTTCACAACCTGAGCGTCGATCACATAGTGTTTGATCTGTCGGAAACCCCACCAGGTCCGGCTTATTATATCCTGTTCTCTCCCTGCGACTGGTTCAGCCAATCGACAGAGTGCCTCTGTCTCAAGTCCCGCTTGAGATAATTTAGTACACTTTGTGCTAGCCACCCGCCTCCCATGCGTACGACTGACACTTCTTGCAGAATGTGGTATTAGTGATTCGGGAGCATTCACAGTCTGCACGACACTGCCTCATCCAATTTCGTGCCTTCCCCTCGTGCGTCGAGACCGCGTGGGGTTAGGGCATTTATCCGCAGTTTGATTCCCATATCAAATTCCTGAATGAGTTGTTAATTGAGGCACCCGTAACATTACGTTTTGGTTCATCCCACAGCGCAGTTCTGCTTACAAAGTGGCCCACTGGCACATTATATCATAACCTTAAACTTCATATCAAGAAAGTAAGGTTTCTTACCCATTTAAAGTTTGAGAATAGGTTAAGATCGTTTCGACCCTAAGGCCTCTAATCATTCGCTTTACCAGATAAGATTATTTATACAACAGTTAAATGCACCAGCTATCTGAGGGAAACTTCGAGGAACCAGCTACTAGATGGTTCGTTGGTCTTTATCGCCCCTATACTCAATTCTGACAATCGATTTGCACGTCAGAACTGTTTCGGTCTTCCATCAGGGTTTCCCCCTGACTTCAACCTGATCAAGTATAGTTCACCATCTTTTCGGGTCACAGCATATATGCTCAAGGTACGTTCCAGTTAGAGGCATAAAATAATAATATAATATTTATTATACATAACTATATAGAACGCCCGGGATTGCGTTAATCAACTATAAATAGTTAAAAAACTAATCCCAATAATAGTCAAGTTAATTTACGCTATTTAGGTTTATATATCCCAATAACTTGCACATATGTTAGACTCCTTGGTCCGTGTTTCAAGACGGGTCCCGAAGGTATCCTGAATCTTTCGCATTGTTAAATCATACAAGTGCTTATAATAAACATAAAAATCAATGATAATCATGCCATTTTATATTAATTCCGAAAATTAACGCACTGTACTCATATAATCTATCAGCACTTTATCAAATTTTTTGAATTTTATTTATGTTAAAATGCAAGCACTCTAATTTAAATAACTCTTATCAAAATTGTTTGATAAATTCCATACATGCTAATAGATTACAATGTCCTTATATGGAAAAAATGCACACTATCGTTATATAATATTGATTAAATATTACAATTCTAATGATGAATTTTCCATAACGGATATTCAGGTTCATCGGGCTTACCTCTAAGCAGTTTTCACGTACTATTTAACTCTCTATTCAGAGTTCTTTTCAACTTTCCCTCACGGTACTTGTTTACTATCGGTCTCATGGTTATATTTAGTTTAGATGGAGTTTACCACCCACTTAGTGCTGCACTATCAAGCAACACGACTCTTTGGAAACATCATCTAATAATCATTAACGTTATACGGGCCTGGCACCCTCTATGGGTAAATGGCCTCATTTAAGAAGGACTTAAATCGTTAATTTCTCATACTAGAATATTGACGTTCCATACACTGCATCTCACATTTGCCATATAGACAAAGTGACTTAGTGCTGAACTGATTTCTTTTCGCTCGCCGCGACTAAAGAAAATCCTTGTTAGTTTCTTTTCCTCCCCTAATTAATATGCTTAAATTCAGGGGGTAGTCCCATATGAGTTGAGGTTGTTTAATTACACTTATAGACAATTCTCTGCCTATTTTGAAATATACTATTTTTTTTCTTGAAGGTCCATAATATTCACAAAATTATTCTTTATACCATATTCGTTAATAAGAGGCAATTCTAGTTTATAAAAATAATATATTTTATGCTAGACATTCCTCAATATTATTTGAAATGAATAAAGAACATATAATTCTTCAAATTTCTCATGCAACAGAGTTTTTAGTATTTTCATTTATTAATTCATATTATGAATATCTTAAGCGAGAACTTTTTAGATTCACACTTATATTATCCAATAATATACAATGTGCTTAAAATTCCGAAAAAATTTTAAACAACTTATTTAGCATAGTCTTACAACCCTCAACCATATGTAGTCCAAGCAGCACTAAAAAATTAATTAAAGTACATAACAGCATGGACTGCGATATGCGTTCAAAATGTCGATGTTCATGTGTCCTGCAGTTCACACGATGACGCACAGTTTGCTGCGTTCTTCATCGACCCATGAGCCGAGTGATCCACCGCTTAGAGTGATACAATTTTTTTTTTATTTCATTACGTCAAAGAATATTTTTATTGAAAGAAATTAAAAATACACCATTTTACTGGCATATATCAATTCCTTCAATAAAATTTTTTTTTTTATACCTAAATAAATGTTGCGAAATGTCTTAGTTTTACATAATCGATAATAATAAGATATATGACAAGTATATTTTAGCTAAATTTATTTATTATGATCAAACATATGGTAAAAGCGTTAACCTGCAAACAGGTACAACATTGTTTTTTCTTTAGGTGTTGCGAACCAATGTATGCGCACTGGAATATGCACAATACATTTTGCAACGCATGTATATTATGGTACATATACACGCAGTTTTTTTATTTATCCAAAACACATAAAACACTCTTAATACAGTATATAATAATAATAATACATGACAAACGGTTTTTAGCTAATTTAAATTATTATATGTTGCATAATTGTATCTCATATGATTGAATAAATATTTATATTTTTATTAGTTACATAATTTATTAAATATTGCAATTCCCTAAAAGAGAAAAACAAAATTTAATTTATTAACGGTTAGATGCATTAAAACAATAATGATCCTTCCGCAGGTTCACCTACGGAAACCTTGTTACGACTTTTACTTCTCTAAATAATCAAGTTCCGGTCAACTTTGCGAAACAACCGCAACACACAAGGCGTCACAGTGATCACGTCCGGAGACCTCACTAAATAATTCAATCGGTAGTAGCGACGGGCGGTGTGCACAAAGGGCAGGGACGTAATCAATGCGAGTTAATGACTCACACTTACTGGGAATTCCAAGTTCATGTGAACAGTTTCAGTTCACAATCCCAAGCATGAAAGTGGTTCAGCGGTTTACCCGGACCTCTCGGTCTAGGAAATACACGTTGATACTTTCATTGTAGCGCGCGTGCAGCCCAGGACATCTAAGGGCATCACAGACCTGTTATTGCTCAATCTCATTATTGCTAGACGCAATTGTCCATTTAAGAAGCTAGTGTCCTTATAATGGGACAAACCAACAGGTACGGCTCCACTTATATAAAACACATTCAAACACAATAAACATTTTACTGCCACCATGAATGAAGGCTATATAAGCTTCAACACCATAATCCTGAAGATATCTATTTAATATATTTGAGTCTCGTTCGTTATCGGAATTAACCAGACAAATCACTCCACGAACTAAGAACGGCCATGCACCACCACCCATAGATTCGAGAAAGAGCTATCAATCTGTCTTACACACTTATGTTCGGACCTGGTAAGTTTTCCCGTGTTGAGTCAAATTAAGCCGCAGGCTCCACTCCTGGTGGTGCCCTTCCGTCAATTCCTTTAAGTTTCAGCTTTGCAAACCATACTTCCCCGGAGCCCAAAAGCTTTGGTTTCCCGGGAAGCGACTGAGAGAGCCATAAAAGTAGCTACACCCAATTGCTAGCTGGCATCGTTTATGGTTAGAACTAGGGCGGTATCTGATCGCCTTCGAACCTCTAACTTTCGTTCTTGATTAATGAAAAACATCTTTGGCAAATGCTTTCGCTTAAGTTAGTCTTACGACGGTCCAAGAATTTCACCTCTCGCGTCGTAATACTAATGCCCCCCAAACTGCTTCTATTAATCATTACCTCTTGATCTGAAAACCAATGAAAGCAGAACAGAGGTCTTATTTCATTATCCCATGCACAGAATATTCAGGCATTTGAAGCCTGCTTTAAGCACTCTAATTTGTTCAAAGTAATTGTACCGGCCCACAATAACACTCGATGAAGAGCACTAATGCAGGTTTTTAAATAGGAGGAACATATAAAAAAGTACAAGTACCTAATTATATATAAGAACTCCACCGGTAATACGCTTACATACATAAAGGTATAGTACTAACTACAATTGTAAGTTGCACTACCCGTATGAAGCACAAGTTCAACTACGAACGTTTTTAACCGCAACAACTTTAATATACGCTATTGGAGCTGGAATTACCGCGGCTGCTGGCACCAGACTTGCCCTCCAATAGGTCCTTGTTAAAGGATTTAAAGTGTACTCATTCCAATTACAGGGCCTCGGATATGAGTCCTGTATTGTTATTTTTCGTCACTACCTCCCCGAGCTGGGAGTGGGTAATTTACGCGCCTGCTGCCTTCCTTAGATGTGGTAGCCGTTTCTCAGGCTCCCTCTCCGGAATCGAACCCTGATTCCCCGTTACCCGTTGCAACCATGGTAGTCCTAGATACTACCATCAAAAGTTGATAGGGCAGACATTTGAAAGATCTGTCGTCGGTACGAGACCATACGATCTGCATGTTATCTAGAGTTCAACCAGTGTAACGATCTTGCGATCGCTTGGTTTTAGCCTAATAAAAGCACACGTTCCAGAAGGTCCGTGTTTTTAATTTGCATGTATTAGCTCTAGAATTACCACAGTTATCCAAGTAACTGTTAACGATCTAAGGAACCATAACTGATATAATGAGCCTTTTGCGGTTTCACTATTAATTCGTGTGTACTTAGACATGCATGGCTTAATCTTTGAGACAAGCATATAACTACTGGCAGGATCAACCAGAATAATGTTCATTTCATTATGTAAATATATTTTAAAATATAATTACATAAATCTTCAAATATGTAAAATACATGACAACTCACAAATATTTTTGAATAACAAACGATAATATTCAATAATTGTATATATATATATATGTTATACTTGACATGTACTATACGAATGTGGCCATAATTAGATGGCATTCACGTTCGCTAGTTATAATTCACAAATTGTTTATATAAATATATATACTTATATATAAAATATATATGCATATAATCGTTCAAAAATATCATTTTATTTCAACTTACTAAATATATTATATCACACATGCATATTTATAATTTAAATTCAATTAATTAAATAAAAAAATTATTTTATTTTGATGACAAAATTGATAATTTTATCTAATTCTGCATTTACGTGTAGACAATATTATATTTAGTAAAAACCTCCGTCCACAATAGTGTCTAGAGGATTTTTCAATTATTCACAAAATATTAATTCTTTAGCTACGAAACACCGTCTTCTTTTGAAAGACATTTAATACATTATATGCTTATATAATAGTAATAATTATATAACCATATAATAGTATCAATTTTTATATCGGATGAGACTAATAATTAATTAATAATAACATAATTATTACTTAATATGCAAACTGAAATATATGCATCCAATACATATATACGTGATGAGCACACACTGCCACCATGTATAGGTTTTGTGACACGTTTTCTACAATGCTCTTATTTTATTTAGTATTACCATCTAACGTATCTTTTTGTTGCACTAATTTAATAATACAACAGTAAAACTTCATTATTTTTAACTTTTTTATCATATTGCCTTCTATATGATTATTTTCATATATTATTAATATATGACTTATGCCGGCAAGACTCACTCCATATACATAGTCATATATATTTCACTTGTGAAATTTTTCTCATATGACATGCCTGCTCGACATCACCCCTATATAGGTTTTGTGACACGTTTTCTACAACCAGCTCATTTTACTAAGGTATACCACCTAATGTATCTTTATGTTGCACTAATTTAATAATGCAACAGTAAAACTTCATTATTTTTAACTTTTTTAATCATATTGCCTTCTATATGATTATTTTCATATATTATTTATATATGACTTATGCCGGCAAGACTCACTCCATATACAGTAGTCATATATATTTCACTTGTGAAATTTTTCTCATATGACATGCCTGCTCGACATCACCACCCCTATATAGGTTTTGTGACACGTTTTCTACAACCAGCTCATTTTACTAAGGTATACACCTAATGTATCTTTATATGTTGCACTAATTTATAATGCAACAGTAAAAATTCTTATTATTTTTAACTTTTTTAATCATATTGCCTTCTATATGATTATTTTCATATTCTATTATTTATATATGACTTATGCCGGCATGACACTCCATATAAATAATAGTCATTATTTCATATTTATTTATGTTGAAATTTCTCATATGACATGCCTGCCCGACCTCACCACCCCTATATAGGTTTTGTGACACGTTTTCTACAACCAGCTCTTATTTTATTAAGTATATTACCATCTAACGTATCTTTTTGTTGCACTAATTTAATAATACAACAGTAAAACTTCATTATTTTTAACTTTTTAATCATATTGCCTTCTATATGATTATTTTCATATATTATTTATATATGACTTATGCCGGCAAGACTCACTCCATATACATAGTCATATATATTTCACTTGTGAAATTTTTCTCATATGACATGCCTGCTCGACATCACCACCCTATATAGGTTTTGTGACACGTTTTCTACAGCTCACCACTAGGTATACTCATATCTTTACTTGCACTAATTTAATAATGCAACAGTAAACTCGATTATTTTTAACTAATGCATATTGCCTTCTATATGATTATTTTCATATATTTATTTATATATGACTTATGCCGGCAGACACTCATATAATGCTCAGTCATATATATTTCACTTGTGAAATTTTTCTCATATGACATGCCTGCTTTTTGTGACACGTTTTTCTACAACCAGCTCTTATTTTAAGTTTTTTAATCTTTTGTTGCCTTTTATAATGTAAAACTTCATTATTTTATTTTCATCATATTGCCTTCTATATGATTATTTTCATATATATGACTTATGCCGGCATGACACACTCCATATAATAGTCATATATATTTCACTTGTGAAATTTTTTCTCATATGACATGCCTGCCCGACCTCACCACCCCTATATAGGTTTTTGTGACACGTTTTCTACAACCAGCTCTTTTTATTAAGGTATTACCACCTAATGTATCTTTTTGTTGCACTAATTTAATAATGCAACAGTAAAACTTCATTATTTTTAACTTTTTATTATCATATTGCCTTCTATATGATTATTTTCATATATTTATTTATATATGACTTATGCCGGCAAGACACACTCCATATACATAGTCATATATATTTCACTTGTGAAATTTTTCTCATATGACATGCCTGCCCGACATCACCACCCCTATATATAGGTTTTGTGACACACGTTTTCTACAACCAGCTTCATTAACTAAGGTTATACCACCTAATGTATCTTTATGTTGCCACTAATTTAATAATGCAACAGTAAAAAACTCATTATTATTTTTAACTTTTTTAATCATATTGCCTTCTATATATATTATTTTTCATATATTATTTATATATGACTTATGCCGGCATGACACTCCATATAAATAGTCATATATATTTCACTTGTGAAACCTCATATCATATGGCTGCCTCGTTCACCATATTAATTCACCAAGTCCTACAACAGCTCATTTTTCTAAATTCCATGGTATAATATTAATGTTTCTTAAACTGTATAATTTGTAATTAAAACAGTATAAACATTGCATATGTTGAAATTTTTGTCAAAGTTGAACTCATATCTCGGGTAGAACTCATATCATATGGCTTTCAATAAAAAAATTCACCAAGCCAAAAAATTTTAAATTTCAAAATCTTAAAATTTATGCGGCATTACAATAACTGTTTCTTAATTTAAGTTTTGAAATTTTTTCATATGTTGAAATTTTTTGTCAAAGTTGAACTCATATCTCGTAGAACCTCATATCATATGGCTGCAGTTCAATAAAAAATTCACCAAGTCCAAAAAATTTTTTTTCTCAAGTTAAAATTCAAAAATCTTATCTCATTTTATTAAAAAAACTATATAAAATGATATATAAAAAGTTTTTTCTTCAATTTTCATATGTTTGAAATTTTTTGTCAAAGTTGAACTCATATCTCGGTATAACCTCATACTCATATGGCTGCAGTTCAATAAAAAAATTCACCAAGTCCAAAAAATCTTTTTTCTCAAGTTTAAATTCAAAAATCGTATCTCATTATATTAATAAACAGTACAAAAATGATATTTAAAAAGTTTTTTCTTCATTTTCATATGTTGAAATTTTTTGCACAAATGTTGAACTCATATCTCAATTCATAATTGCGTACCATATAATATGGCTGAAGTTCATAAAAAAATTCACCACCAAAACATAAGTTTTGTATGAAACCATGCATATTAAATAATATTTTAATTTCACATACAAGTATATAATCTGTTATATTTAAAAAAGTTTTTTCTTCAAATACATATGTAATAAAATATGTATATTTAAAATATACAAGTATTTTAACACATAGATATCATGCATATTTTTAATTTTTCGCCACTAATATGATGGCGTCCTTTTCTACCAAATAAATATATATAACAAACGCTTACTAAATAAATGCATATTTAAAATACGCAAGTATTTTGTACACATAAGATATTCACCTATGCATATTATAAATTTTCGCCACTAATATAAATGTTCCTTTTGCTACACATATAAATATATATAACCATGCATAATAAATAAATGCATTTTAATATGCAAGTAATCGCCACATAATATATGCATATTCTTAATTTTCGCCACTAATATAATGGCGTTCCTTTTTGCTACCAAATAAATATATATAACTAACGCATACTAAATAAATGCATATTTAAAAATATGCAAGTATTTTGTACACATAGAATACTATTGCATATTCTTAATTTTCGCCACTAATATAATGGCGTTCCTTCTGCTACCAAATGCATACTAAATAAATTATTTTTGTAATATATTTTGCTACCAAATAAAATTATATAACCATATTCGCTACCACGTAATAAATAAATGCATATATAAAATACGCAAGTATTTTGTACACATAGATATACTATGCATATTCTTGATTTTCGCCACTAATATAATGGCGTTCCTTTGCTACCAAATAAATATATATAACCAACGCATAATAAAATAAATGCATATATAAAATATGCAAGTATTTGTATACTTAGATATACTTAGATGCATATTATTAATTTTCGCCACTAATATAATGGCGTTCCTTTTGCTACCAAATAAATATAAATAACTAACGCATACTAAATAAATGCATATTTAAAAATACGCAAGTATTTTGTACACATAGATATACCTTTGCATATTCTTAATTTTCCGCCACTAATATAATGACGTTCCTTTTGCTACCAAATAAATATATATAACCAACGCATTATAAATAAATGCATATATAAAATACGCAAGTATTTTGTACACATAGATATACTAGATGCATATTCTTAATTTTCGCCACTAATATAATGGCGTTCCTTTTGCTACCAAATAAATATATATAACCAACGCATAATAAATAAATGCATATATAAAATATGCAAGTATTTTGTATACATTAGATATACTTACTATGCATATTATTAATTTTCGCCACTAATATAATGGCGTTCCTTTTGCTACCAAATAAATATATAAAACTAACGCATACTAAATAAATGCATATTTAAAATACACAAGTATATTTTGTACACATAGATATATTATTTATTTATATATATATAATATATTTATAATTATATAAATTTTCTTCTTATATGCGTAATTGTATATAACACATAATTAATAATTATGCATACAATTTTGCATATTTATATATATAAAATATATATATAATATTTTTTTATATATGCCTTAAACATATATATTTATCGAATCGTCAAGCAAAGGATAAGCTTCAGTGGATCGCAGTATGGCAGCTGCTCAACCACTTACAACACCTTGCCTGTTATAAAATTCAAGGCTTTGTCATTGTATTAAATAATGTTTTAATATATATAACTAGCGCGGCACCAGGTGATCGAAGATCCTCCCAATTTACTATGTTATATGTAACATTGGCATCACATCCATCGTCGTCTATTAAATGAATAATAAACTTTTAATGGTTTAGAAGCCATACAATGCAAATTGCCCCTTATTTATCATTGCAGTCCAGCACGATACGACCTTAGAGGCGTTCAGGCATAATCCAACGGACGTAGCGTCATACCACTGTTCGCTCGAACAAGTATTGTGCCATTTGTCCGTACCTGCGTTCCTCTCGTACTACGCAGGAAATGCTGTCGCAACAACGTTTTGTCATTAGTAGGTAAAACTAACCTGTCTCACGACGGTCTAACCCAGCTCACTTCCCTTGCATGGTGAACAATACCAACGCTTGGTGAATTTTGCTTCACAATGATAGGAAGAGCCGACATCGAAGGATCAAAAAAGCGACGTCGCTATGAACGCTTGGCCGCCCACAAGCCAGTTATCCCTATGGTAACTTTTCTGACACCTCTTGTTAAAAACTCTTTTTAACCAAAAGGATCGATAGGCCCGAGCTTTTGCTGTCCCTGTGTGTACTGAACACCGAGATCAAGTCGAGCATTTGCCCTTTGCTCTATGTGTGTGTTCTGTCCGCACTGAGCTGGTCCTTATGACACCTCCCGTTATTATTTGAGAGATGTACCGCCCCAGTCAAACTCCCTACCTGGCAATGTCCTTGAATTGGATCATACTGAGTAATTGAGTTATACCAAATTTTTAATTTAAGAACACATAAATCACTCTCTCATTAATGAATTTGTTTTTGCATATATAACACAAACTCGTCGATACTTGATCAAGAAGCTTTGGTCGCATACTAAAAACCGAATTTAATATCTCCCACTTATTCACACCTCTATATGTCTCAACTTCTAGAGCAAGCTCAAAAGGGTCTCTTTTCCCCGCTATACCAATAAAAAAATAAACCCCCCCGTCCCTGTGGTCTCGCTAGATATGTAGATAGGACATAATTTGGATGAGTATTAACCGTTGAGCACCTGCCATGTTGGCCTTCTTTATGCTTCACGGTGCGGCAGCACCATGACGATTTCAATTAAAGGTCGAAAATCAGGCCCCAGAGGCAAATTCACGGGTACAACATTGAACGAGGCAAACCTGTGGGTTGCTAACCTCCTGTAAAATGAGGAAGCGAGCCACCTAAACGACTCTTTCCGATTCTATGGTATCACGGCAACCGGTATGTGTATTACGAACTCCACGTTTCGAAGCACTCAACTCTGATCCGCAATTTTTGGATGGTAAACACAGCCCACGATACTCCGAAAGGGCGCAACCCAAATACCAGGACGGACATATGTCCGCGGGCACCTGGTTTCGTTGGTACCAAGAAAAACCTCCGGTTCAGGTTTTTCGTACACAAAGGTACTACCAAGTTTTTAATCCAGGTGGAAAACACGATAAACAAAAACAACCATCACGGCTCCCGATTCATTGCAACCCCACATTTCATACAGTCCCGATTCACGCCTGCCCTTCTACCAGCATTCCCATTTTCCCGCTATGCATAACTCTATCACAGAGGTGCATTCATCCTGGCCTCCAGGAACGCTCATCGCCGGGTCTCGCAAATGACAGACTGCCGGGGGCAGCACCCCTCATTCAAAATAAACCGCCTCGTACGTGGTTACGTATCACAACACTCTAGTACTTAGTGAAGTGAGACGTTAGTCAACCACCACCAGTCTGCCCTAATTCCCTAAGCATCATCCCATCACATGTGGATACGCTATTGACAGTGGCATTCACACAACACATGCATTGGCAGTTTCTTCGCTGCCAAACCGCAGCGGCATTCCGACTATTCGCACAGGCCTTCTAGGATGCAAGAATGCATTGAGAGACTGGCCAGTCAAAGAATCGCGGAACTCAGATTAAATCTGAAGTCTGCGACGCGTTTCATGCAGTGAACTTGACATTCACGGAATAAATCGCGAGTCTCACCGCCCATTCACAACTGCGGCATCCCATTCTTGACCAATAGCCAGTCAGACAGAACACACTCTCAATAGACTTTTTTCTTTACAGCTATCCCTTGCTAACCTATTACGTCCCCTACAAATAAACCACTTCATCCCGCAGCAAGTGGCAAGCGCCTCTTTAATCTTGAACTCAAGGCTCTAGCCTGACGTTCCAAGTTCAAGATGCGGGGCATCTTTGCCACCAGAGCTAATACCTGCCCAAGCTCCGAGAAACACGTGCGGCACACAGGCAGACAACCTAAAGAGAATACACCTGCTTTTGCAAAGCCGAGCCACTTTCTTTCTGCCCACAACAGTCTTTGCTGCCTCATTACCACACAGACGACCCATATGCTGCACATTGCAAACAAATAGGCCGCTGTAATGGTACGCACAGCTCGTCTGCTAAGGCCCCAATCACTCCGCAAATGCGAAGCGCACCCTGTCCAGAAACCCACACTAAACAACCCGCGCCTTGAGACCCGGTGAGATGCGGATCAAAGCACATGCCCTCACCGAAAGTAACCTGCAACGGGTGATTTTCGAGACCTCAGTCACACTTACCTTTAAGCTAACCGTCGTTTAGTTGACAACGGCGAGGCCGACCTGGCAGAAAGTTACCCTGAGTTACATTGCCACGGTCTATCCGCTGCCAAACCGACGCCGACCACTGTCGCCCAATGCGCAAACAATTGCGCAAGCACTCCCTAGCACCTGCCTCCAATCTTCGGACGCGATTCCCTCCAATGCAAAATGAGCAGATTTTCATCGCATACGCACAACACTTGCAGGCGCAATTCGAGTTGCCGCAATGGGAGTCCATCATTAGGTTCCATGATAAATGGAACCACAGATGGATTCTTGCGGACAAGCCAACTTAACCACTTTCCACAGTGACACTCTTCACATGTTTCCTATTTGCTGTGCACGCCCTGGCCAAAAAGTAGCTCTTCCATAGACCATCTTCTCGGCAGCCACCACAGCTTCGCTCAATTTCTTACACACTTTGCCCAGCTAAGTGCGTTCAAACGCACCCCTAAAATCTTACAAAAAATGACTAAGAGTATCCTGGAGTTGCTGGACCCCACGAGTCTTGGACATAATGCCTGATCCTCCGTTAATCTACCTCTAGTAGATGTCTCATTCAGACATCTGCGTCTTCAACTAACTCAAGCACCGCCTTTCTAGATTCATGACTCTTTTCTAGCACCTGCTTTCCAAGCAACAGGAGGAGACTGTATCTCCCCGAGTAAGATCGAGGATTACTCCTGATCTTATCGGGCGACTTTTCAAGGAGCACTACCATCTTTGGCACATTTCCCATTCCTGGGAAAGGTATCCCTCCATTCACACACGCTTTCATACTATGGCATACATATACTCTTGAACGAATTCCAAACACATTTTACACATTTTCCCCAGTGAAACCATCCAGATGGCCGGGCGACTTTTTCCGGACTTGTAACCTCTTAAAAGGGCCCGCCCCAATTTTCAGCTATCTCCGAAGCGGTTTCGAACAGGTTGCTCCACAAGTGTGGAGCCTACCTTCTCTACTCTCGCGGGAAGAACACATCAGCAAAGTCAATATACAATCCTTCCCATGCCGTTTTAGCTGAAGGCTGCCGACGGATTGTTAAGTGCCTAAACTAAGCTCCCTGCTTTCCCTTCTCGCTATATTGATAACACGACCCAGGGATTCATGCTTATTGCGATCTACCAAAATCACGCCAATTCCGGCTTCTTTCACACGTACAAGCTATTTCCTTGTACTCATTTCATACACCTACTATACTCTCGCCTTTAGCTGAAGCAGCGCTATCGCATTTGGGATATTCTCGCTCTTTTGGGAAACGTTTCCGCAGAGTTCGAAGATCCTACAGCTTAGCACTCAACTCCACTCGTCCACACTTAACACGCTTTAGTATTTCACTTGCGGTGTCTCCGAAGGCATGCTATCATCACACCCGGTATCCACCTATTCACACACATGACCTGCTCGTCAAACACATCATTCACTGAAGGTGCTATAAAGCGGAATGGCGTTGCCGCCTCACGATATAAACAGCCCATATTTGGGCCCAATTCAGCCATCAAGTGCTTCCACGAATTACCCCCCAAACACTTTCATTCGTTGTGGGAGTATATGCAACACAATCTCAATTGATTGTTGATCCACTTATTACCTACCCCACCTAAAACACTTCCACTCAAAATGAACACACGCATTGCTGCTTCAGTTCCAGGGTTGACGTCAATGTCACTTTTCCCGTCGGACATCCAAAGGTTACCACACGCTGGCGTGATTAACGACCCGACATCTTGGGACCGCCCACTGTTCGGCTAGCGTTTCACCCCGCCTGTAGGTTCTGGGATTACCCAGACGAGTGTCTGGGCATTCTTACTGACCACACGGGGACGACGCATCGCATCAATTACCAGGATTGATTCGGATCGCATTTACTCTTGCCAGTAGTAGCACCTCATCCATGTACGCTATATACGGCTCGAGGGGTTCCCGAACGCGCAATACACACTCACAACTAACACCCTGCCAAAATTGCCATTTAAGGCCACACACCACACCCCCAGTCGGTAGAACACATCAGGGCATAATACCCAACATCATTCACACCACGCAGCCTTGGCCCTTGCTGTCAGTGAACACGCGCATGTGCGCGGGTAAGCCACGTACCGCAACCATCCGTTGCAACGGCTCCTGCCTAGCAGGGCCCACTACACTGCCTCTCTCACCACATCATTTCGGCCCAATCGCACATAACTGCATATGACCGCTGGCAGTTCAACTGAAGGACTTTGCTAGCCATATTAATGTCTTAGCGTGGCTCCTCCTCCCGCGGACAATCGACTTATCTATATCGGGCAAGCCAGAGACATCATAAGATGCTCCGACAGGCCGCTTTAAGCACAATTCCGGCAACAGTTGCATTGTTACACTTAGCTACCCTCGATTGAGCCCACTTGACTCACAGCGCGACAGACATCGTTGCTTGGTCCCTGCAGTTCCGCTGACCTTGTGGTTCGAAGCCAGGCAACGGAAGCAGGCTCAGACCGGGTCAAGAAGTTTTCTTCAAGCGGAATGACAACCCACTTTGAATGTTAGCGCGGCAACATTCGAGCTAGTAGTTTGCCATGGCCATTGCCATCGCCCTCCACACAACTGACCGACGCATGAGCCCACCGTCACAGGCATGGCTTGTCACCATACGGACGCCTTTCTTGAGGCCTCAAAGAGACATTGCTGTCCTTCTGGAGGTCTTCATTCTCGATAATAGATCACTCATGAATTTCGTCAGCGAGTAATCTGCGACGCGCCGTGAACGCCCTGTCACCACAATTGTTTAGGCCCAGTTTGACATTCACCTCACTTCCAGCCCCACCTCTTTAATTTCGGCTTTTTCCTGCGAATCACTCTCCGCTCTGCTCAACGGATGGAGTGCGAATAATCGCACCCCCATCCCGAAGAGGACGAACCTCGTGCACCCGTACACCCTAGGGGTTGGACCTACCTCCTCACCACCTTGAATCAACCACTTTTGGGTCTTTCGCATCTTGCTGCGGGACCACTGAGACCATGTCTCAACTGGCTTTAGGTTCTTCGGTGTCTCCGGGGGATTAGACGGCGCTGCCGACTTTTTGAACCGCCTTTGGTCAACCGGTTGCACGCAGCGGAGCACCCCCGCTAACCGGCGCGGCACTTCGGAAAGGCCCTTTGGAGGGGCCGCTACTCGGCATGAGCGCGAGGCCTTCCCAAACGCGTCCTCGGAGACGCTCATTTTCCGCCATCTGCGGAAAACAGCAGCGCTCTCCATTTCCGCTAGGTACTCAACTACACTAACCAGCGCCTTAGCCTTGCAATCCACATCAGCAACAACGAGCCGTTGGCACGGTCCTTACTGATCGCCTTCATTTTCTCTACTGCGGCTTCTTGCGATTCTATTCTGGGCCCTGGCTATGCTCAATGGGCAACCAAACGCCTTGCTGCCTTTTAGCCCGCCCCTAAACTCCTCTAGCATACTCCCCAATTGAGCACATCGGGGGTCGAATCTGCCGAAACCCAGGATTTTTCTTCCTCGAAGCACTGCTAGAATACACGATGCTAGGTATGCAGCGCTGACAGCACCACTAGGCGGCTCCCATCACTCCAGGGGCCACCATACCCAGCATCAGCAACAATGAAGCTTAAACGAAGCTGCCTCTTCAGCTTCCTTTGCTGACCGATACCGCCTTTCCGCTTAACCTTCCCGTCAGCCACGAAGGGAGGTTCGTCCGTCGACGCACCCACCTGCCCCCCAGCACCAACGCGCTCGGCTTGCACGTCTGCATCGTAAACTTTTTTGCAATCTTTAAAAAATACTCAACTGTTACTCACCGACGAAGTAGGTCACTCGAACTAAGCTTACTTTAATTTAGGCGCTTTTAAAATATAGCACACGCACGCACACACTCTTCAACGACGGCGGACGATTTTCCACGCTGCTCACACGCACACGCGAATGAGGACACAAAAGCGCACACGGCGAAACTTACCGCTAATTCTAAGAGATAAACAAATAAACTGTTCATTCGACAAAAAAAACACTACGAAATGCAGGCACCCCGCTAAACCACGCTCTGTTCAGCTCGACCAGTTGAAACCAGACGAGTTAGAGGTAGGGACAGAGAATCTTCGTTAATCCATTATTTGCGCGTCACTAATTTTAGATGACGAGGCATTTGGCTATTTTTTGTGGAAAATGAATTTTGCCCACACAACAATTGCCATATAATGAATGGCACGCACTGATGGACTGTTTGCCCCTTTACTTTGGTAGCACTAATTAGATGGTTTGGTCCAAGTGTTAGGTTGATCTTTGCAATGAGAAAGTAACTCGTTGCTAACCCACTCCTTGGCGGATATCCAGTATGGAAACAGTGAACGGTCTTAAGCCGCAGACTGCCGCCATATACCACCCCTTGTACTGATAATATTCCATCACCAGCCGTTTAAGGGTGACTCCCCAGGGCTATCAGTCGATTTACCGACGATATGGCTCGCAGATGCCCCTCCAGTTTAACGTAGCAGAAACGATTTTAATGTCCTCATGTTGGCCGATAGATCCCGAACCAGAGCCGCTTCGTACGTCCTGTCTGTTCGTAGATCTCAACGCTTACTCTGTATTGAGCTTGGTTCAAGCATCAAGTCCGTCAGTCACAACTGAGCGTCGATCACTAAATAGTGGCTGATCTGCGTCGGAAACCACCAGTCCGGCTATATATCCCTGTCTTGCCTGCAGACTGTGGGTCAGCAATGGACGAGAGTTAGCCTCTCGTTCTCCAAGTTCCCCCGCTTGAAATTAGCTACACTGTTTGTGTCGTAGCCACCCCGCCTCCATGGTTTACGAGTGACACTTTCTGCCGGAATGTTGGTTTTTTAGTGGATTCGGGGAGCATCACAGTCCTGCACGACACTGACCTCTTTTTCAATTTCGTGCCTTTCCCCTCGTGTCGAGACTGCGTGGGTTAGTGGTAGGGCGATTTATCGCGCAGGTCTTTACTCCCTTCAAATTAGCTTTTCCAAGTTAACAACCGCGTGTTTGGGGTGCGACCAACCACACCCGTGTTGCGGAGGCATAACCCCTGCCTTCACGGGATACGCGCTACCATCAACAGAGGATGTGCAAACCTATACCGCCAGTACGAATCGGAATCAAAGAGGGTTGTATTCCAGAGGAGCCGCGTCTTCCGATGGCCTTGCACCTATCTCGGCGTCCTCCGATTTCCGCACATAGGGAGACGAATGGCCGTCTCGGATTGCTCGAGGTGGGGC
>NW_026263600.1:0-28233 GCF_009650485.2 Drosophila albomicans
ATGACACTCCATTATAAATAGTCATATATATTTCACTGTGAAAATTTTTCTCATATGACATGCCTGCTCGACATCACCACCCCAGTATATAGGTTTTTGTGACAGTTTTCTACAATGCTCATATTTACTTAGTATATACCACCTAACGTATCTTTTTGTTGCAGCTAATTTAATAATACAACAGTAAAACTTCATTATTTTTAACTTTTTTAATCATATTGCCTTCTATATGATTATTTTCATATATTATTTATATATGACTTATGCCGGCAAGACTCACTCCATATACATAGTCATATATATTTCACTTGTGAAATTTTTCTCAATATGACATGCCTGCTCGACATCACCACCCCTATATAGGTTTTGTGACACGTTTTCTACAACCAGCTCATTTTACTAAGGTATACCACCTAATGTATCTTTATGTTGCACTAATTTAATAATGCAACAGTAAAACTTCATTATTTTTAACTTTTTTAATCATATTGCCTTCTATATGATTATTTTCATATATTATTTATATATGACTTATGCCGGCATGACACTCCATATACATAGTCATATATATTTCACTTGTGAAATTTTTCTCATATGACATGCCTGCTCGACATCACCACCCCTATATAGGTTTTGTGACACGTTTTCTACAATGCTCTCATTTTACTAAGTATACCATCTAATGTATCTTTTTGTTGCACTAATTTAATAATACAACAGTAAAACTTCATTATTTTTAACTTTTTTAATCATATTGCCTTCTATATGATTATTTTCATATATTATTTATATATGACTTATGCCGGCAAGACTCACTCCATATACATAGTCATATATATTTCACTTGTGAAATTTTTCTCATATGACATGCCTGCTCGACATCACCACCCCTATATAGGTTTTGTGACACGTTTTCTACAACCAGCTCATTTTACTAAGGTATACCACCTAATGTATCTTTATGTTGCACTAATTTAATAATGCAACAGTAAAACTTCATTATTTTTAACTTTTTTAATCATATTGCCTTCTATATGATTATTTTCATATATTATTTATATATGACTTATGCCGGCATGACACTCCATATAAATAGTCATATATATTTTCACTTGTGAAATTTTTCTCATATGACATGCCTGCCCGACCTCACCACCCCTATATAGGTTTTGTGACACGTTTTCTACAACCAGCTCATTTTATTAAGTATACCACCTAATGTATCTTTATGTTGCACTAATTTAATAATGCAACAGTAAAACTTCATTATTTTTAACTTTTTTAATCATATTGCCTTCTATATGATTATTTTCATATATTATTTATATATGACTTATGCCGGCAAGACTCACTCCATATACATAGTCATATATATTTCACTTGTGAAATTTTTCTCATATGACATGCCTGCTCGACATCACCACCCCTATATAGGTTTTGTGACACGTTTTCTACAACCAGCTCATTTTACTAAGGTATACCACCTAATGTATCTTTATGTTGCACTAATTTAATAATGCAACAGTAAAACTTCATTATTTTTAACTTTTTTAATCATATTGCCTTCTATATGATTATTTTCATATATTATTTATATATGACTTATGCCGGCATGACACTCCATATACATAGTCATATATATTTCACTTGTGAAATTTTTCTCATATGACATGCCTGCCCGACATCACCACCCCTATATAGGTTTTGTGACACGTTTTCTACAATGCTCTCATTTTACTAAGGTATACCACCTAATGTATCTTTTATGTTGCACTAATTTAATAATACAACAGTAAAACTTCATTATTTTAAACTTTGCCTTTTAATCATATATTATTTATATTCTATGCCGGCATGATTATTTTCATATATTATTTATATATTGACTTATATGACCGGCATCACACTCCATATACATAGTTCATATATATTTCACTTGTGAAAATAATTTTCATTATCATATGACATGCCTGCTCGACATCACCACCCCTATATAGGTTTATATTTCACTGACACGTTTTTCTACACCTCCGCCTTATTTTATGTAAGGTATACCACCTAATGTATCTTTATGTTGCACTAATTTTAATAATACAACAGTAAAACTTCATTATTTTAACTTTTTAATCATATTGCCTTCTATATGATTATATTAATAATAGTATTTAATATGACTTATAAAATTGTTTTTTCTTCAATATTTATATCATTTATTTCACTTGTCAAAGTTGAACTCATATCTCATGCCTGAATGATTATTTCTCATATCATATGGCTAGTATAGTTTTTGTGAAACGTTTTCTACAACCCCCCTCATAGGTTTACCAGTCCAAAAAATTTTTTTTTGTCAAGTTAAATTCAAAATCTATCTCATTATGTTAAAAAACTAATATAAAATGATACATAAAAAAGTTCATTAATTTTCATATGTTGAAATATTTTTTTCAAATTGAACTCATATCTCGGTAGAACCTTATATCATATGGCTGCAGTTCAATAAAAAAATTCACCAAGTCCAAAAAATTTTTTTCTCAAGTTAAATTCAAAATCTAATATCTCATTATATTAATAAACAGTATAAAATGATATTTAAAAAGTTTTTTCTTCAATTTTCATATGTTGAAATTTTTTTTGTCAAAGTTGAACTCATATCTCGGTAGAACCTCATATCATATGGCTGCAACAGTTCAATAAAAAATTCACCAAAGTCCAAAAAAAATTTTTTTCTCAAGTTAAATTCAAAATCTTATCTCATTATATTAATAAACTGTATAAAATGATATTAAAAAGTTTTTTCTTCAATTTTCATATGTTGAAATTTTTTTGTCAAAGTTGAACTCATATCTCGGTAGAACCTCATATCATATGGCTGCAGTTCAATAAAAAATTCACCAAGTCCAAAAAATTTTTTTCTCAAGTTAAATTCAAAATCTTATCTCATTATATTAATAAACTGTATAAAATGATATTTAAAAAGTTTTTTCTTCAATTTTCATATGTTGAAATTTTTTTGTCAAAGTTGAACTCATATCTCGGTAGAACCTCATATCATATGGCTGAAGTTCAATAAAAAATTCACCAAGTCCAAAAAATTTTTTTCTCAAGTTAAATTCAAAATCTTATCTCATTATATTAATAAACTGTATAAAATGATATTTAAAAAGTTTTTTCTTCAATTTTCATATGTTGAAATTTTTTGTCAAAGTTGAACTCATATCTCGGTAGAACCTCATATCATATGGCTGCAGTTCAATAAAAAATTCACCAAGTCCAAAAAATCTTTTTCTCAAGTTAAATTCAAAATCTTATCTCATTATATTAATAAACTGTATAAAATGATATTTAAAAAGTTTTTTCTTCAATTTTCATATGTTGAAATTTTTTGTCAAAGTTGAACTCATCTCTCGGTAGAACCTCATATCATATGGCTGCAGTTCAATAAAAAAATTCACCAAGTCCAAAAAATCTTTTTTCTCAAGTTAAATTCAAATTCAAAATTTATATCTCATTATATTAATAAACTGTATAAAATGATATTTAAAAAAGTGTTTTTTCTTCAATTTTCATATGTTGAAATTTTTTTCAAAGTTGAACTCATCTCTCGGTAGAACCTCATATCATATGGCTGCAGTTCAATAAAAAATTCATTTAAAATCAAATTTTGTAAAAGATCACTTTCTCAAGTCCAAAATTCAAAATCTTTTCTCAAGTATAAATAATGATATAAATACGCAAGTTTTTTCTTTCAATCTCATATTCTTGATTTTTTGTCAAAGTTGACTCATCTCTCGTAGAACCTCATATAATATGGCTGCAACGCAATATTGTATAAAATCAAGTTTTTCTCAAGTTAAATTTATCTCATCAATTTTCATATATGGCGTGCTTCAAATTTTCAATATGTTAAATTAACAAAGTTGAACTCATATCTCATATCATATTAATTTGTACAATATAAAATATACCAATGATATTCTTAATTTTCGCTCACTAATAATAACAGTATAATTGTGTATTTTGCTACCAAATAATAATATACTTAACTCATACGCAATATTCTGCATAGATAAATGCATATGCATATATAATACATAGCAAGTATTTTGTACACATAGATATACTATGCATATTTTTAATTTTCGCCACTAATATAATGGCGTTCCTTCTGGCTACCAAATAAATATATATATGCGTACCAAATAAATGCATATATTAAAATACACAAGTATTTTGTACACATAGATATACTTACTATGCATATTTTTAATTTTCGCCACTAATATGATGGCGTTCCTTCTGCTACCAAATAAATATATATAACTAACGCATACTAAATAAATGCATATTTAAAATACGCAAGTATTTTGTACACATAGATATACTATGCATATTCTTAATTTTCGCCACTAATATAATGGCGTTCCTTTTGCTACCAAATAAATATATATATAACCAACGCATAATAAATAAATGCATATATAAAATACGCAAGTATTTTGTACACATAGATATACTATGCATATTCTTAATTTTCGCCACTAATATAATGGCGTTCCTTTTGCTACCAAATAAATATATATAACCAAAGCATAATAAATAAATGCATATATAAAATATGCAAGTATTTTGTATATACATAGATATACTATGCATATTCTTAATTTTCGCCACTAATATAATGGCGTTCCTTTTGCTACCAAATAAATATATACAACTAACGCATACTAAATAAATGCATATTTAAAAATACGCAAGTATTTTGTACACATATTATACCTTTGCATATTCTTAATTTTCGCCACTAATATGATGACGTTCCTTTTGCTACCAAATAAATATATATAACCAACGCATAATAAATAAATGCATATATAAAATACGCAAGTATTTTGTACACATAGATATACTATGCATATTCTTAATTTTCGCCACTAATATAATGGCGTTCCTTTTGCTACCAAATAAATATATATAACCAACGCATAATAAATAAATGCATATATAAAATATGCAAGTATTTTGTATACTTAGATATACTTAGTATGCATATTATTAATTTTCGCCACTAATATAATGGCGTTCCTTTTGCTACCAAATAAATATAAATAACTAACGCATACTAAATAAATGCATATTTAAAATACGCAAGTATTTTGTACACATAGTTATACCTTTGCATATTCTTAATTTTCGCCACTAATATGATGACGTTCCTTTTGCTACCAAATAAATATATATAACCAACGCATTATAAATAAATGCATATATAAAATACGCAAGTATTTTGTATACATAGATATACTTACTATGCATATTATTAATTTTCGCCACTAATATAATGGCGTTCCTTTTGCTACCAAATAAATATATATAACCAACGCATAATAAATAAATGCATATATAAAATATGCAAGTATTTTGTATACTTAGATATACTTAGTATGCATATTATTAATTTTCGCCACTAATATAATGGCGTTCCTTTTGCTACCAAATAAATATATATAACTAACGCATACTAAATAAATGCATATTTAAAATACACAAGTATATTTTGTACACATAGATATATTATTTATTTATATATATATATATATATATTATATATTATATAAATTTTCTTCTTATATGCGTAATTGTATAACACATAATTAATAATTATGCATACAATTTTGCATATTTATATATATAAATATATATATATATATTTTTTTATATATGCCTTAAACATATATATTTTATCGAATCGTCAAGCAAAGGATAAGCTTCAGTGGATCGCAGTATGGCAGCTGCTCAACCACTTACAACACCTTGCCTGTTATAAAAGTCGTTTACAATTGATTCAAGGCTTTGTCATTGTATTAAATAATGTTTTAATATATAACTAGCGCGGCACCAGGTGATCGAAGATCCTCCCAATTTACTATGTTATATGTAACATTGGCATCACATCCATCGTCGTCTATTAAATGAATAATAAACTTTTAATGGTTTAGAAGCCATACAATGCAAATTGCCCCTTATTTATCATTGCAGTCCAGCACGGATACGACCTTAGAGGCGTTCAGGCATAATCCAACGGACGTAGCGTCATACCACTGTTCGCTCGAACAAGTATTGTGCCATTGGTCCGTACCTGCGGTTCCTCTCGTACTACGCAGGAATGCTGTCGCAACAACGTTTTGTCATTAGTAGGGTAAAACTAACCTGTCTCACGACGGTCTAAACCCAGCTCACGTTCCCTTGCATGGGTGAACAATCCAACGCTTGGTGAATTTTGCTTCACAATGATAGGAAGAGCCGACATCGAAGGATCAAAAAGCGACGTCGCTATGAACGCTTGGCCGCCACAAGCCAGTTATCCCTATGGTAACTTTTCTGACACCTCTTGTTAAAAACTCTTTAAACCAAAAGGATCGATAGGCCGAGCTTTTGCTGTCCCTGTGTGTACTGAACACCGAGATCAAGTCAGCATTTGCCCTTTTGCTCTATGTGTGGTTTCTGTCCGCACTGAGCTGGCCTTGGGACACCTCCGTTATTATTTGAGAGATGTACCGCCCCAGTCAAACTCCCTACCTGTGCAATGTCCTTGAATTGGATCATACCTGAGTAATTGGAGTTATACCAAATTTTTAATTTAAGAACACATAAATGCACTCTCTCATTAATGAATTTGTTTGCGATTATATAACAAACTCGTGATACTTTGATCAAGAAGCTTGCATCAAAACCCAATACCATAAGATATAATAAATATATCCGTATAATGGCTAGGAAATGATACACGTTCCATTTAATCAAGTAAGTAAGGAAACAATAAGAGTAGTGGTATTTCATTGTCGATACTAAACCGAAATTTAATATCTCCCACTTATTCTACACCTCTTATGTCTCCTTACACTGCCAGATTAGAGTCAAGCTCAAAAGGGTCTTCTTTCCCCGCTAATTATTCCAAGCCCGTTCCCTTGGCTGTGGTTTCGCTAGATAGTAGATAGGGACATGGAATTTGGTAGATTAACGTGAGCACCTGCCATGTTGGCTCTATCTCACGGTGCGCAGCACAGACGATTCAATTTAAGCGTCGAATCAGCGCCCCCATGGAGCAATTCACGGGTACACATTGAAGAGCCAACTGTTTGGGTTGGCTCAACCTCCTGTGTGAGGAGCGAGGCCCATCTAAAACCTCTTCCGATCTATGGTATCACGGCAACCGGTTGTATTACGCAACTCCACGTCGAGCACTCCACTCTATCCGCATTTGGATGGTAAACCACAGCCACCACGATACTCCCGAAAGGGCCGCAACCAAATACCAGGACGGACATATGTCCGCGCGGCACCTGGTTCCCGTGGTACCAGAAAAAACCTCCGGTCAGGTTTCGTACCACAAAGGTACTACCAATTTTAACTCCAAACAGTTACGGGTTGGTGGCCCAGGTGGAAACATAAACATACAACATACATACGCTCCGATTCATTGCAACCCCACATTCATACATCCCGATTCACGCCTGCCTACCTAGCATTCCCATTCCCCTCATGCATACATTATTCACACAATCATTCATTCCTGCCTCCAGGAACGCTCATCCGCCGTCTCGCAAATACAATGCGGGCAAACTCATTCAAATTACCTACACAAGTACTAGTGGAGAGTGATTGACTTACGTCAAACCCACCACCAGTCTGCCTAATCCCTAGCTCATCCATCACACGTATATCGCTATACAGTGGGCATTCACACAACACATGCATGGCAGTCTCCGCTGCCAAACCGCAGCGGCATTCCGGACTATCGCACAGGCTTCTCGGATGCAAAAATGCATTGAGAGAACCATGGCCAGTCAACAAGAATCCGAGACTCAGATTAAATCTGAAGTCTGGACGGTCTGCAGTGAATTTGACATCACGAATAAATTCGCGAGTCACCCGCCCATTCACACTTGCATCCCATCTGACCTGCCAGTCAGACAGAACACACTCTTTCAATAACTTCTTACAGCTATCCACTGCTAAGCTATTTACGTCCCTATCAAATAACCACTCATCCCGCAGCAATGGCAGCCGCCTCTTAATCTTGAACATCAAGGCTCTACGCCTGACTTCCAAGTCAAGAGGGGCTGCACCAAGCAATACCTGCAAAGCTTCCGTAGAAACAGTGCGGCACACAGGCAGACAACCTAAAAGAATCACACGCTGGCAAGCCAGCACTTTCTTTCTGCCCACAACAGTCTTTGCTGCCTCATACCACACAGACGACGACCATATGCTGCACATGCAACAAATAGGCCGCTGTATATGGTACGCACAGCTCGTCTGCTGAGGCCCCAATCACTCCGCAAAATGCGACGCACCTGTCCAACCACACTAAACAACCGCGCCCTGAGACCGGTGAGATGCGGCATAAAGCACATCCCCTCACCGAAAGTAATGCCAAGGTATCGAACCTCAGTCACATACTTTAAGCTAACGTCGTTTAGTCTGACAACTGGAGGCCGACTGGCAGACAATTTACCCTTGAGTAACATTGCCACCGTCTTATCCGCTGCCAAACCGACGCCGACACTGTCGCCCCCAATCGCAAACAATGCGCAAGCACTCCCTAGCACCTGCCTCAATCTCGGAGCGCGATTGCCCCTCAATCAAAATGAGCAGATCATCCGCATACGCACAACACTTGCAGCGCAATTCGAGTTGCCGCAATAGGGAGTCCATCATTAGGTTCCATATAAATGGACCACAGATGGATCCTTGCGGACAACCACGAACCACATCCACAGTGACACTCTCACATTTTCCTATTGCTGTCGCACGCCTGCCAGAAAAGTAGCTCTTCCATAGAGCCATCTCTCGGCAGCCACAGTCGCTCAATTTTCTTAACACACTTGCCCAGCTAAGGTGGTCAAACGCACCCCTAAAATCTACAAAAATGCCTAAGACGTACCTGGAGTTGCTGGACCCCACCGAGTCCTTGACATAATGCCATGCATCCTCCGTACATCTACCTCTAGTGAAGCCATATTGTCTATCAGACATCTGGTCTTCAACTAACTCAAGCAGCCTTTCTATCATGACTCTTTCTAGCACTTTTCCAAGCACAGGAAGGAGACTGATGCCCCGATAAGATCGAGGATTACTCCTGATCTTATCGGGCGACTTCAAGAGCACTACCATCTTTGCACATTTCCATTCACTGGGAAAGTATCCCTCATTCACACACCTTTTCATACAATGCATACATATACTCTGGAATCGAATTCCAAACACATTTACACATTTCCCCAGTGAAACCATCCATGCCGGGCGACTTTCTCGACTTTAACCTCTTAAAAGCCGCCCCCAATTCAGCTTCTCGGAGCGGTTCAACAGGTTGCTCCACATGTAGTGGAGCCTCCTGTCTCTCCTCTCGCGGGAAGAACACATTCAGCAAAGCATTCATACAATCCTTCCATGCCGTTAGCTGAAGGCCTCCGACATGTAAGTTGCCTAAACTAAGCTCCCTGCCTTTCCCTCTCGCTATTTGATAAACACGACCCCAGGGATCATGCTTATTGCGATCTACAAAATCACGCCATTCCGCTTCTTTCACACGTACAAGCATTTCCTTGTACTCATTCATACACCTACTATACTCTCGCCTTAGCTGAGCAGCGCTATCGGCATTGGATATTCTCGCTCTTTGGAAACGTTTCCGCAGAGTTCGAAGTATCCTACGCTTAGCACTCAACTCACTCGTCCACCACTTAACACGCTTAAGATTCACCTTGCGGTGTCTCCGAAGCATGCTATCATTCACACCCGTCATCCACCTATTCACACACATGACCTGCTCGTCAACACTCATTGCACTGAAGGTGCTAAGCGGAACTTGCGTTGCCGCCTCACATATAAACAGCCCATATTGGGCCCAATTCACACCACAAGTGCTCCACGAATTACCCCCAACACTTTCATTCGTTGTGGGAGTATATGCAAACACAATCTCAATTGGATTGTGATCACTTATACCTACCCCACCTAAAACACTCCACTCAAAATGAAACACACGCATTGCTGCTTCATTCACAAGGGTGACGTCAATGTCACTTTTCCCGTTCGGACCATCAAAGGTATACCACACGCTGGGTTGATTAACGACCCGAACATCTTGGGACACGGCCCACTCGGCTAGCGTTTCACCCCGCCTGTGGTTCTGATACCCAGACGAGTGTCTGGGCATCTTACTGAACCACACGGGGGACGACGCATTCGCATCAATACCAAGGATGATCGGATCGCTACTCGCCAGTAGTAGCACCTCATCCATGTACGCTATATACGGCTCGAGGGGTTCCCCGAACGCGCAATACACACTCACAACTAACACCCTGCCAAAATTGCCATTAAGGCACACACACACCCCCCAGTCGGTAGAACACATCAGAGTGCATTCAATACCAACATCATTCACCACCACCGCAGCCTTGGCCCTGCTGTCAGTGAACACGCGCATGCGCGCGGGTAAGCCACGTACGCAACCATCGGTTGCATACGGCTCCTGCAGCAGGGCCACTACACTGCCTCTCTCACACATCATTTTCGCCCACATCGCACATAACTGCATATGACCGCTGGCAGTTCAACTGAAGGACTTTGCTAGCCATATTAATGTCTAGCGTTGGCCCTCGCGACAATCGCACTATATATCGGGCAAGCCAGAGACATCATAAGATGCTCCGAAGGCTGCCCTTTAAAAGCACAATTCCGGCAACTAAGTGCATTGGTACACTTAGCTACCCGATGGCCCACTTGACCACAGCGCCGACAGACATCGTGCTTGGCCCTGCAGTCCGCTACCTTGTGGTCGAAGCCCAGGCAACGGAAGCAGCTCAGAACCGGGTCAAAGTTCCTCAAGCGGAATGAAAACCACTTGATGTAGCAGCGGCCAACATCGAGCAGAGTTTGCATGGCCATGCCATCGCCCTCCAACACAACATTGACCGACGCTGACCCACCAGTCACAGGCCATGGCTTGCTCACCATACGGACGCCTTTCTTGAAGGCCTCAAGAGACATGCTGTCCTTGAGGTTCATCTCGAAAAGATCACTCATGAATTCGTCAGGAGTAATCTGCGAGTGAACGCCCGTCACCACAATTTTAGGCCCCAGTTTGACATTCACACTCACTTCCAGCCCCACCTCTTTAAATTCGCGCGTTTCCTGCGATCACTCTCCGCTCTGCAACGGATGGAGTGCGAATAATCGCACCACCATCCCGAAGAGGACGAACCTCGTGCACCCGTACACCCAGGGTTGGACCTACCTCCTTCACCACCTGATCAACCACTTCCTTTGAGGTCTTCGCAGTCTTGCTGCGGACCACGAGGGACCATGTCTCAACTGGCTTAGGTCTCGGCGTCTCCGGGGTAGACGGCGCTGCCGACTTGGAACCGCCTTTGGCAACCGGTGCACGCAGCGGAGCACCCCCGCTAACCGGCGCTGGCACTCGGAAAGGCCCATTGGAGGGGCCGCTACTCGCATGAGCGCGAGCCTCCTCCAACCGTCCTCGGAGACGCTCATTTTCCGCCATCTGCGAAAAACAGCAGCGTCTCCATTTCCGCTAGGTAGTCAACTACACTAACCAGCGCCTTGCCTTGCATTCCACAATCAGCAACAACGAGCGTGAGCACGTCCTTACTGATCGCCTTCATTTTCTCTACTGGGCTTCCCTTGCGCATCATTGACCCTGGCTTGCTCAATGGAGCAACCAACGCCTCTGCTGCCTTTTCAGCCGCCCTAAACTCCTCTAGCATACTCCCCAATGAGCACATCGGGGTCGAATCTGCCGAAACCAGATTCTCCTCAGCCACGCTAAACACGCTAGTAGCAGCGCTGACACCACCACTAGCGGCTCCCATACACTCAGCACCTAACCCAGCATCAGCAAAAGAAGCTAAAGAAGCTGCCTTCTTCAGCTTCCTTGCTGACGCCGAACCCGCCTTCCGCTTAACCTTCCCGTCAGCCACCGAAGGGAGGTCGTCCGTCGACGCACCACTCCCCCCAGCACCAACGGCCGGCTTGCACGCTGGCATCTAAAACTTTTTTGCAAGTCTTAAAAATACTCAACTGTACTCACCAGAAAGTAGGTCACTCGAAACTAAGCTACTTTAATAGCGCTTAAAATAAGCACACGCACGCACACACTCTCAACGACGCGCGACGATTTTCCCACGCTGCTCACACGCACACAGCGAATGAGGAGCACAAAGCGCACACGCGAAACTTTTACCGCTAACTAAGAGATAACAAATAACTGTTATCGCAAAAACACTACGAAATGCAGGCACCCGCTAACACGTCTGTTCAGCTCGACAGTTGAAACCAGACTGAGTAGATAGGGACAGTAGGAATCTCGTTAATCCATTCATGCGCGTCACTAATTAGATGACGAGGCATTTGGCTACCTTAAGTTAGACAGTCGGATTCCCCAAGTCCGTGCCAGTTCTGAATTGATTGTTAATTGATAATCGTTATAATTTAAAAGAACTAGCTGGTTGCCCAACTAGTATTCTTAAAAATTTTTAGCAAGAAAGTTCCACAATTGGCTACGTAACTAAACTATCCGGGGAACAAGAAACTACCATAAATGATAGAAACTCTATTTACCCAGAACGAGCACATAAACCATGTTATTGTTTCCCAATCAAGCCCGACTATCTCAATCTTCAGAGCCAATCCTTATCCCGAAGTTACGGATCTAATTTGCCGACTTCCCTTACCTACATTATTCTATCGACTAGAGACTCTTCACCTTGGAGACCAGCTGCGGATATTGGTACGGCCTGTTGAGAAGTTTGCGTGTCCCCACCATAAATTTTCAAGGTCCGAGGAGAAAATATCGACACAACAGTATATGTCATGCTCTTCTAGCCCATCTACCATATCTCTCTGCGAAAGACTTCCATGGTAGTACGGCTATAAAACAGAAAAGAAAACTCTTCCGATATCTCTCGACGGCTTCTTTATGGTCGTTCCTGTTGCCAGGATGAGCACGAGGCCCATATTTAATAACAAACGGATACTCAACAGGTTACGGAATTGGAACCGTATTCCCTTTCGTTCAAAATTATTCAAGTTTTTTAATTATGACAAAATATAAATTTTAGTTACTTTTTTTTACTTGAAAATTTTCGGCTTTCGCCTTGAACTTAGGACCGACTAACTCGTGATCAACCACTGTTCACACGAAACCCTTCTCCACTTCAGTCCTCCAAGGTCTCATTCGATTATTTGCTACTACCACCAAGATCTGTACCAATGACGGCTCCATGCAGGCTTACGCCAAACACTTCTAAGCACACCATTGTACCTTCCTACTCACTAAAGTTTCAAAATTTATATTACAAGTAATATAAATCATCTACTTTAGCGGTAATGTATAGGTATACAACTTAAGCGCCATCCATTTTAAGGGCTAGTTGCTTCGGCAGGTGAGTTGTTACACACTCCTTAGCGGATTTCGACTTCCATGATCACCGTCCTGCTGTTTTAAGCAACCAACGCCTTTCATGGTTTCTGAATGAGTTGTTAATTTGGGCACCGTAACATTACGTTTGGTTCATCCCACAGCGCCAGTTCTGCTTACCAAAAGTGGCCCACTGGGCACATTATATCATAACCTTAAACTTCATATCAAGAAAGTTAAGGTTCTTACCCATTTAAAGTTTGAGAATAGGTTAAGATCGTTTCGACCCTAAGGCCTCTAATCATTCGCTTTACCAGATAAGATTATTTTATACAACAGTTAAATGCACCAGCTATCCTGAGGGAAACTTCGGAAGGAACCAGCTACTAGATGGTTCGATTGGTCTTTCGCCCCTATACTCAATTCTGACAATCGATTTGCACGTCAGAACTGTTTCGGTCTTCCATCAGGGTTTCCCCTGACTTCAACCTGATCAAGTATAGTTCACCATCTTTCGGGTCACAGCATATATGCTCAAGGTACGTTCCAGTTAGAGGCATAAATAATATAAATATTATTATACATAACTATATAGAACGCCCCGGGATTGCGTTAATCAACTATAAATAGTTAAAAAACTAATCCCAATAATAGTCAAGTTAATTACGCTATTAGGTTTATATCCCAATAACTTGCACATATGTTAGACTCCTTGGTCCGTGTTTCAAGACGGGTCCCGAAGGTATCCTGAATCTTTCGCATTGTTAATCATACAAGTGCTTATAATAAACATAAAAATCAATGATAATCATGCCATTATATAATTCCGAAAAATTAACGCACTGTACTCATATAATCTATCAGCACTTTATCAAATTTTTGAAATTTATTTTATGTTAAAATGCAAGCACTCTAATTTAAATAAACTCTTATCAAAATTGTTTGATAAATTCCATACATGCTAATAGATTACAATGTCCTTATATGGAAAAAATGCACACTATCGTTATAATATTGATTAAATATTACAATTCTAATGATGAATTTTCCATAACGGATATTCAGGTTCATCGGGCTTAACCTCTAAGCAGTTTCACGTACTATTTAACTCTCTATTCAGAGTTCTTTTCAACTTTCCCTCACGGTACTTGTTTACTATCGGTCTCATGGTTATATTTAGTTTTAGATGGAGTTTACCACCCACTTAGTGCTGCACTATCAAGCAACACGACTCTTTGGAAACATCATCTAATAATCATTAACGTTATACGGGCCTGGCACCCTCTATGGGTAAATGGCCTCATTTAAGAAGGACTTAAATCGTTAATTTCTCATACTAGAATATTGACGTTCCATACACTGCATCTCACATTTGCCATATAGACAAAGTGACTTAGTGCTGAACTGATTTCTTTTCGCTCGCCGCTACTAAGAAAATCCTTGTTAGTTTCTTTTCCTCCCCTAATTAATATGCTTAAATTCAGGGGGTAGTCCCATATGAGTTGAGGTTGTTTAATTACACTTATAGACAATTCTCTGCCTATTTTGAAATATACTATTTTTTTCTTGAAGGTCCATAATATTCACAAAATTATTCTTTATACCATATTCGTTAATAAGAGGCAATTCTAGTTTATAAAATAATATATTTTATGCTAGACATTCCTCAATATTATTTGAAATGAATAAAGAACATATAATTCTTCAAATTTCTCATGCAACAGAGTTTTAGTATTTTCATTTATTAATTCATATTATGAATATCTTAAGCGAGAACTTTTTAGATTCACACTTATATTATCCAATAATATACAATGTGCTTAAAATTCCGAAAAATTTTAAACAACTTATTTAGCATAGTCTTACAACCCTCAACCATATGTAGTCCAAGCAGCACTAAAAAATTAATTAAAGTACATAACAGCATGGACTGCGATATGCGTTCAAAATGTCGATGTTCATGTGTCCTGCAGTTCACACGATGACGCACAGTTTGCTGCGTTCTTCATCGACCCATGAGCCGAGTGATCCACCGCTTAGAGTGATACAATTTTTTTTTTATTTCATTACGTCAAGAATATTTTTATTGAAAGAAATTAAAAATACACCATTTTACTGGCATATATCAATTCCTTCAATAAAATTTTTTTTTTTATACCTAAATAAATGTTGCGAAATGTCTTAGTTTTACATAATCGATAATAATAAGATATATGACAAGTATATTTTAGCTAAATTTATTTATTATGATCAACATATGTAAAGCGTTAACCTGCAAACAGGTACAACATTGTTTTTCTTTAGGTGTTGCGAACCAATGTATGCGCACTGGAATATGCACAATACATTTTGCAACGCATGTATATTATGGTACATATACACGCAGTTTTTTATTTTATCCAAAACACATAAAACACTCTTAATACAGTATATAATAATAATAATACATGACAAACGGTTTTTAGCTAATTTAAATTATTATATGTTGCATAATTGTATCTCATATGATTGAATAAAATATTTATATTTATTAGTTACATAATTTATTAAATATTGCAATTCCCTAAAAGAGAAAAACAAATTTAATTTATTAACGGTTAGATGCATTAAAACAATAATGATCCTTCC
Organism: Drosophila albomicans; assembly: GCF_009650485.2. Classification (NCBI taxonomy): domain Eukaryota; kingdom Metazoa; phylum Arthropoda; class Insecta; order Diptera; family Drosophilidae; genus Drosophila; species Drosophila albomicans. Next base: position 16,073 of record NW_026263600.1, read on the forward strand.
GCAGGTTCACCTACGGAAACCTTGTTACGACTTTTACTTCCTCTAAATAATCAAGTTCGGTCAACTTTTGCGAAACAACCGCAACACACAAGGCGTCACAGTGATCACGTCCGGAGACCTCACTAAATAATTCAATCGGTAGTAGCGACGGGCGGTGTGCACAAAGGGCAGGGACGTAATCAATGCGAGTTAATGACTCACACTTACTGGGAATTCCAAGTTCATGTGAACAGTTTCAGTTCACAATCCCAAGCATGAAAGTGGTTCAGCGGTTTACCCGGACCTCTCGGTCTAGGAAATACACGTTGATACTTTCATTGTAGCGCGCGTGCAGCCCAGGACATCTAAGGGCATCACAGACCTGTTATTGCTCAATCTCATTATTGCTAGACGCAATTTGTCCATTTAAGAAGCTAGTGTCCTTATAATGGGACAAACCAACAGGTACGGCTCCACTTATATAAACACATTCAAACACAATAAACATTTTACTGCCACCATGAATGAAGGCTATATAAGCTTCAACACCATAATCCTGAAGATATCTATTTAATATATTTGAGTCTCGTTCGTTATCGGAATTAACCAGACAAATCACTCCACGAACTAAGAACGGCCATGCACCACCACCCATAGATTCGAGAAAGAGCTATCAATCTGTCTTACACACTTATGTTCGGACCTGGTAAGTTTTCCCGTGTTGAGTCAAATTAAGCCGCAGGCTCCACTCCTGGTGGTGCCCTTCCGTCAATTCCTTTAAGTTTCAGCTTTGCAACCATACTTCCCCCGGAGCCCAAAAGCTTTGGTTTCCCGGGAAGCGACTGAGAGAGCCATAAAAGTAGCTACACCCAATTGCTAGCTGGCATCGTTTATGGTTAGAACTAGGGCGGTATCTGATCGCCTTCGAACCTCTAACTTTCGTTCTTGATTAATGAAAACATCTTTGGCAAATGCTTTCGCTTAAGTTAGTCTTACGACGGTCCAAGAATTTCACCTCTCGCGTCGTAATACTAATGCCCCCAAACTGCTTCTATTAATCATTACCTCTTGATCTGAAAACCAATGAAAGCAGAACAGAGGTCTTATTTCATTATCCCATGCACAGAATATTCAGGCATTTGAAGCCTGCTTTAAGCACTCTAATTTGTTCAAAGTAATTGTACCGGCCCACAATAACACTCGATGAAGAGCACTAATGCAGGTTTTTAAATAGGAGGAACATATAAAAAAGTACAAGTACCTAATTATATATAAGAACTCCACCGGTAATACGCTTACATACATAAAGGTATAGTACTAACTACAATTGTAAGTTGCACTACCCGTATGAAGCACAAGTTCAACTACGAACGTTTTAACCGCAACAACTTTAATATACGCTATTGGAGCTGGAATTACCGCGGCTGCTGGCACCAGACTTGCCCTCCAATAGGTCCTTGTTAAAGGATTTAAAGTGTACTCATTCCAATTACAGGGCCTCGGATATGAGTCCTGTATTGTTATTTTTCGTCACTACCTCCCCGAGCTGGGAGTGGGTAATTTACGCGCCTGCTGCCTTCCTTAGATGTGGTAGCCGTTTCTCAGGCTCCCTCTCCGGAATCGAACCCTGATTCCCCGTTACCCGTTGCAACCATGGTAGTCCTAGATACTACCATCAAAAGTTGATAGGGCAGACATTTGAAAGATCTGTCGTCGGTACGAGACCATACGATCTGCATGTTATCTAGAGTTCAACCAGTGTAACGATCTTGCGATCGCTTGGTTTTAGCCTAATAAAAGCACACGTTCCAGAAGGTCCGTGTTTTAATTGCATGTATTAGCTCTAGAATTACCACAGTTATCCAAGTAACTGTTAACGATCTAAGGAACCATAACTGATATAATGAGCCTTTTGCGGTTTCACTATTAATTCGTGTGTACTTAGACATGCATGGCTTAATCTTTGAGACAAGCATATAACTACTGGCAGGATCAACCAGAATAATGTTCATTTCATTATGTAAATATATTTAAAATATAATTACATAAATCTTCAAATATGTAAAATACATGACAACTCACAAATATTTTTGAATAACAAACGATAATATTCAATAATTGTATATATATATATGTTATACTTGACATGTACTATACGAATGTGGCCATAATTAGATAGCATTCACGTTCGCTAGTTATAATTCACAATTGTTTATATAAATATATATACTTATATATAAAATATATATGCATATAATCGTTCAAAAATATCATTTTATTTCAACTTACTAAATATATTATATCACACATGCATATTTATAATTTAAATTCAATTAATTGAATAAAAAATTATTTTATTTTGATGACAAATTGATAATTTTATCTAATTCTGCATTTACGTGTAGACAATATTATATTAGTAAAAACCTCCGTCCACAATAGTGTCCTAGAGGATTTTTCAATTATTCACAAAATATTAATTCTTTAGCTACGAAACACCGTCTTCTTTTGAAAAAGACATTTAATACATTATATGCTTATATAATAGTAATAATTATATAACCATATAATAGTATCAATTTTTATATCGGATGAGACTAATAATTAATTAATAATAACATAATTATTACTTAATATGCAAACTGAAATATATGCATCCAATACATATATACGTGATGAGCACACACTGCCACCATGTATAGGTTTTGTGACACGTTTTCTACAATGCTCTTATTTTATTTAGTATTACCATCTAACGTATCTTTTTGTTGCACTAATTTAATAATACAACAGTAAAACTTCATTATTTTTAACTTTTTTAATCATATTGCCTTCTATATGATTATTTTCATATATTATTTATATATGACTTATGCCGGCAAGACTCACTCCATATACATAGTCATATATATTTCACTTGTGAAATTTTTCTCATATGACATGCCTGCTCGACATCACCACCCCTATATAGGTTTTGTGACACGTTTTCTACAACCAGCTCATTTTACTAAGGTATACCACCTAATGTATCTTTATGTTGCACTAATTTAATAATGCAACAGTAAAACTTCATTATTTTTTAACTTTTTTAATCATATTGCCTTCTATATGATTATTTTCATATATTATTTATATATGACTTATGCCGGCAAGACTCACTCCATATACATAGTCATATATATTTCACTTGTGAAATTTTTCTCATATGACATGCCTGCTCGACATCACCACCCCTATATAGGTTTTGTGACACGTTTCTACAACCAGCTCATTTTACTAAGGTATACCACCTAATGTATCTTTATGTTGCACTAATTTAATAATGCAACAGTAAAACTTCATTATTTTAACTTTTTTAATCATATTGCCTTCTATATGATTATTTTCATATATTATTTATATATGACTTATGCCGGCATGACACTCCATATAAATAGTCATATATATTTCACTTGTGAAATTTTTCTCATATGACATGCCTGCCCGACCTCACCACCCCTATATAGGTTTTGTGACACGTTTTCTACAATGCTCTTATTTTATTTAGTATTACCATCTAACGTATCTTTTTGTTGCACTAATTTAATAATACAACAGTAAAACTTCATTATTTTTAACTTTTTTAATCATATTGCCTTCTATATGATTATTTTCATATATTATTTATATATGACTTATGCCGGCAAGACTCACTCCATATACATAGTCATATATATTTCACTTGTGAAATTTTTCTCATATGACATGCCTGCTCGACATCACCACCCCTATATAGGTTTTGTGACACGTTTTCTACAACCAGCTCATTTTACTAAGGTATACCACCTAATGTATCTTTATGTTGCACTAATTTAATAATGCAACAGTAAAACTTCATTTATTTTTAACTTTTTTAATCATATTGCCTTCTATATGATTATTTTCATATATTATTTATATATGACTTATGCCGGCATGACACTCCATATAAATAGTCATATATATTTCACTTGTGAAATTTTTCTCATATGACATGCCTGCCCGACCTCACCACCCCTATATAGGTTTTGTGACACGTTTTCTACAATGCTCTTATTTTATTTAGTATTACCATCTAACGTATCTTTTTGTTGCACTAATTTAATAATACAACAGTAAAACTTCATTATTTTTAACTTTTTTAATCATATTGCCTTCTATATGATTATTTTCATATATTATTTATATATGACTTATGCCGGCAAGACTCACTCCATATACATAGTCATATATATTTCACTTGTGAAATTTTTCTCATATGACATGCCTGCTCGACATCACCACCCCTATATAGGTTTTGTGACACGTTTTCTACAACCAGCTCATTTTACTAAGGTATACCACCTAATGTATCTTTATGTTGCACTAATTTAATAATGCAACAGTAAAACTTCATTATTTTTAACTTTTTTAATCATATTGCCTTCTATATGATTATTTTCATATATTATTTATATATGACTTATGCCGGCATGACACTCCATATAAATAGTCATATATATTTCACTTGTGAAATTTTTCTCATATGACATGCCTGCCCGACCTCACCACCCCTATATAGGTTTTGTGACACGTTTTCTACAATGCTCTTATTTTATTTAGTATTACCATCTAACGTATCTTTTTGTTGCACTAATTTAATAATACAACAGTAAAACTTCATTATTTTTAACTTTTTTAATCATATTGCCTTCTATATGATTATTTTCATATATTATTTATATATGACTTATGCCGGCAAGACTCACTCCATATACATAGTCATATATATTTCACTTGTGAAATTTTTCTCATATGACATGCCTGCTCGACATCACCACCCCTATATAGGTTTTGTGACACGTTTTCTACAACCAGCTCATTTTACTAAGGTATACCACCTAATGTATCTTTATGTTGCACTAATTTAATAATGCAACAGTAAAACTTCATTATTTTTAACTTTTTTAATCATATTGCCTTCTATATGATTATTTTCATATATTATTTATATATGACTTATGCCGGCATTACACTCCATATACATAGACATATATATTTCACTTGTGAAATTTTTCTCATATGACATGCCTGCCCGACCTCACCACCCCTATATAGGTTTTGTGACACGTTTTCTACAACCCGCTCATTTTACTAAGGTCTACCACCTAATGTATCTTTATGTGGCACTATTTTAATAATACAACAGCAAAACTTCATTATTTTGTTATCAATAATTTGTATTAAATACTAGTACAATCGTAAATTGTTTAACATTGTTTAAAATTTTTGTCAAAGTTGAACTCATATCTCGGTAGAACCTTATATCATATGGCTGCAGTTCAATAAAAAAATTCACCAAGTCCAAAAAATTTTTTTCTCAAGTTAAATTCAAAATCTTATCTCATTTTATTAAAAAACTGTATAAAATGATATATAAAAAGTTTTTTCTACAATTTTCATATGTTGAATTTTTTTGTCAAAGTTGAACTCATATCTCGGTAGAACCTCATATCATATGGCTGCAGTTCAATAAAAAATTCACCAAGTCCAAAAAATTTTTTTCTCAAGTTAAATTAAAAATCTTATCTCATTATATTAATAAACAGTATAAAATGCTATTTAAAAAGTTTTTTCTTCAATTTTCATATGTTGAAATTTTTTGTCAAAGTTGAACTCATATTTCGGTAGAACCTCATATCATATGGCTGAAGTTCAATAAAAAATTTACCAAGTCCAAAAAATTTACCAAGTCCAAAAAATTTTTTCTCAAGTTAAATTCAAAATCTTAATTCATTTTATTAAAAAACTATATAAAATGATATATAAAAAGTTTTTTCTTCAATTTTCATATGTTGAAATTTTTTGTCAAAGTTGAACTCATATCTCGGTAGAACCTCATATCATATGGCTGCAGTTCAATAAAAAATTCACCAAGTCCAAAAAATTTTTTTCTCAAGTTAAATTCAAAATCGTATCTCATTATATTAATAAACTGTATAAAATGATATTTAAAAAGTTTTTTCTTCAATTTTCATATGTTGAAAATTTTTTCAATGTTGAACTCATATCTCGGTAGAACCTCATATCATATGGCTGAAGTTCAATAAAAAATTCACCAAGTCCAAAAAATCTTTTTCTCAAGTTAAATTCAAAATCTTATCTCATTATATTAATAAACTGTTTAAAATGATAATTTAAAAAGGTTTTTCTTCAATTTTCATATGTTGAAATTTTTTGTCAAAGTTGAACTCATCTCTCGGTAGAACCTCATATCATATGGCTGCAGTTCAATAAAAAATTCACCAAGTCAAAAAAATCTTTTTCTCAAGTTAAATTCAAAATCTTATCTCATTATATTAATAAACTGTATAAAATGATATTTAAAAAGTTTTTTCTTCAATTTTCATATGTTGAAATTTTTTTGTCATAGTTGAACTCATCTCTCGGTAGAACCTCATATCATATGGCTGCAATTCAATAAAAAATTCACCAAGTCCAAAAAATTTTTTTCTCAAGTTAAATTCAAAATTGTATCTCATTTTATTAATAAACTGTATAAAATGATATTTAAAAAGTTTTTTTCTTCAATTTTCATATGTTGAAATTTTTTGTCAAAGTTGAACTCATCTCTCGGTAGAACCTCATATCATATGGCTGCAGTTCAATAAAAAATTCACCAAGTCCAAAAAATCTTTTTCTCAAGTTAAATTCAAAATCTTATCTCATTATATTAATAAACAGTATAAAATGCTATTTAAAAAGTTTTTTCTTCAATTTTCATATGTTGAAATTTTTTGTCAAAGTTGAACTCATATCTCATGTCTTAATTTGTGCCACTAATATGATGGCGTTCTTTTGCTACCAAACACATAATTGTGTATGAAATAAATGCATACTTAAAATACGCAAGTATTCTGTTCATATAGATACATACATAAATGTATATATATTTTTTTTATATCATGCATATTTTTAATTTTCGCCACTAATATGATGGCGTCCTTCTGGCTACCAAATTCATGTAATTGCGTACCAAATAAATGTATATTTAAAATACACAAGTATTTTGTACACATAGATATACCATGCATATTTTTAATTTTCGCCACTAATATGATGGCGTCCTTCTGGCTACCAAATAAATATATATAACTAACGCTTACTAAATAAATGCATATTTAAAATATACAAGTATTTTGTACACATAGAGATATACTATGCATATTCTTATTTTCGCCACTAATATAATGGCGTTCCTTTTGCTACCAAATAAATATATATAACCAACGCATAATAAATAAATGCATATATAAAAATACGCAAGTATTTTGTACACATAGATATACTATGCATATTCTTGATTTTCGCCACTAATATAATGGCGTTCCTTTTGCTACCAAATAAATATATATAACCAACGCATAATAAATAAATGCATATATAAAAATATGCAAGTATTTTGTATACATAGATATACTATGCATATTCTTAATTTTCGCCACTAATATAATGGCGTTCCTTTTGCTACCAAATAAATATATACAACTAACGCATACTAAATAAATGCATATTAAAATACGCATATTTTGTACACATATTATACCTATATTCTTAATTTTCGCACTAGTATTTTGTACACATATAAATAAATGCATATATATAAAATACGCAAGTATTTTGTACACATAGATATACTATGCATATTCTTAATTTTCGCCACTAATATAATGGCGTTCCTTTTGCTACCAAATAAATATATATAACCAACGCATAATAAATAAATGCATATATAAAATATGCAAGTATTTTGTATACTTAGATATACTTACTATGCATATTATTAATTTTCGCCACTAATATAATGGCGTTCCTTTTGCTACCAAATAAATATAAATAACTAACGCATACTAAATAAATGCATATTTAAAATACGCAAGTATTTTGTACACATAGTTATACCTTTGCATATTCTTAATTTTCGCCACTAATATGATGACGTTCCTTTTGCTACCAAATAAAATATATATAACCAACGCATTATAAATAAATGCATATATAAAATACGCAAGTATTTGTGTACACATAGATATATACTATGCATATTATTAATTTTCGCCACTAATATAATGGCGTTCCTTTTGCTACCAAATAAATATATATAACCAACGCATAATAAATAAATGCATATATAAAATATGCAAGTATTTTGTATACATAGATATACTTACTATGCATATTATTAATTTCGCCACTAATATAATGGCGTTCCTTTTGCTACCAAATAAATATATATAACTAACGCATACTAAATAAATGCATATTTAAAATACACAAGTATATTTTGTACACATAGATATATTATTTATTTATATATATAATATATTTATATATATATATAAATTTCTTCTTATATGCGTAATTGTATAACACATAATTAATAATTATGCATACAATTTTGCATATTTATATATATAAATATATATATAATATTTTTTTATATATGCCTTAAACATATATATTTTATCGAATCGTCAAGCAAAGGATAAGCTTCAGTGGATCGCAGTATGGCAGCTGCTCAACCACTTACAACACCTTGCCTGTTATAAAAGTCGTTTACAATTGATTCAAGGCTTTGTCATTGTATTAAATAATGTTTTAATATATAACTAGCGCGGCACCAGGTGATCGAAGATCCTCCCAATTTACTATGTTATATGTAACATTGGCATCACATCCATCGTCGTCTATTAAATGAATAATAAACTTTTAATGGTTTAGAAGCCATACAATGCAAATTGCCCCTTATTTATCATTGCAGTCCAGCACGGATACGACCTTAGAGGCGTTCAGGCATAATCCAACGGACGTAGCGTCATACCACTGTTCGCTCGAACAAGTATTGTGCCATTGGTCCGTACCTGCGGTTCCTCTCGTACTACGCAGGAATGCTGTCGCAACAACGTTTTGTCATTAGTAGGGTAAAACTAACCTGTCTCACGACGGTCTAAACCCAGCTCACGTTCCCTTGCATGGGTGAACAATCCAACGCTTGGTGAATTTTGCTTCACAATGATAGGAAGAGCCGACATCGAAGGATCAAAAAGCGACGTCGCTATGAACGCTTGGCCGCCACAAGCCAGTTATCCCTATGGTAACTTTTCTGACACCTCTTGTTAAAAACTCTTTAAACCAAAAGGATCGATAGGCCGAGCTTTTGCTGTCCCTGTGTGTACTGAACACCGAGATCAAGTCAGCATTTGCCCTTTTGCTCTATGTGTGGTTTCTGTCCGCACTGAGCTGGCCTTGGGACACCTCCGTTATTATTTGAGAGATGTACCGCCCCAGTCAAACTCCCTACCTGGCAATGTCCTTGAATTGGATCATACCTGAGTAATTGGAGTTATACCAAATTTTTAATTTTAAGAACACATAAATGCACTCTCTCATTAATGAATTTGTTTGCGATTATATAACAAACTCGTGATACTTTTGATCAAGAAGCTTGCATCAAAACCCCAATACCATAAGATATAATAAATATATCCGTATAATGGCTAGGAAATGATACACGTTCATTTAATCAAGTAAGTAAGGAAACAATAAGAGTAGTGGTATTTCATTGTCGATACTAAACCGAAATTTAATATCTCCCACTTATTCTACACCTCTTATGTCTCCTTACACTGCCAGATTAGAGTCAAGCTCAAGCCAGTTGTTGGACTGGACACTTCCTCCTGTGTGGGGAGCGAGGCCACCTAAACCTCTGCCGATCTGTGGTTCACGGCAACCGTTGTTACGCAACTCCACGTCGAGCACCTCCGCTCTCTCGCATTTTGGATATAAACCACAAGCCACCACGATGCTCCCGAAGGACCGACACCGTGCCAGGACGGACAAAACAGTCCGCGGGCACCTGGCTCCCGTGTACCAAAGACCTCCGCAGGTTTCGTCCACAAGGGTATACCAACTTTTAACTCCAAACAGTTAGCGTTGTGACGCACTCGAGAATCGCTTCGTAACGATAAGTGGAGGTCCACTGTGGTGAATTCTAAGACCCGTCATCAAAGCGGGTGAGGCCAGTTTAGCTTTTTCAGCCTCGGGACTGACAGCCCAAAAGAAATTTCCGTTAGTTCGCCTCTAACGACAACAGTGGTAGTTAAGGCTGTGGGGAATTCTAAGCACCACCAGACACACGGTGATGCAGTTTTTAGCCATTCAGCTCGGACTGACGCCCAAAAAGAAATTATCTCGTTTAGTCGCTCATACGACAAGCAGGGATAAGCTGTGGAGGAATTCTAAAGACCCGCCAACCACACGGGGTGATGCAGTTCTTAGCATTCAGCTCGGGGACTGCCGGCCGATTCGTCGCCTTGGTACAACAATTTGCGACGCCTTGTGAACACGGCATCGGCAAATGTTTGCAATAGTGGCATCCTCTCCTGTGTCGCCACGGCTCCAGAAACCTCCAGACGCCATGCAGGTATTCGATCCAGGAGTCATCGAGGTGACGCAATTCTGCATTATGGGGCATCACACAGAACGTGAGCGCTCTCGCTATCGCACCGAATAGACAGTGCAGGCGTCCGCTTAGACGTCTCTATGTAGAAATTGACATTCAGCGATCCATGGCTGTCAGCAGGATATCCAGCAACTAGGCTGAAACGAAGTCTCGCCTGCTGAAGACGAACCCAGCATCCGGATAAAAAGTGAGTCACCCGCCGGTTCATCACCATTATCCCATCTGCTTTGCACTCCTGCAGCACACGTGTCGTCCAGCATCGCCATCTTTCTGCTTGTGATCAAGACCCGACAGATCTGACCAAACAGCCAGTCGCTCTCCTCCCGCGGCACGTGATCGGCTTGAGTTTGAAACTGATTGCTCAATTTTCTTGGCAGCCAGAACCAACGGGGGAACACCAAGCAAGAACTGAGTGCACAGTGGACACTGTACGGCACACCGTAGGAATCCAAAGAATTGATGCCCTTGCAGGACAGTAAGGTCACCTGGCCCTTATCGTCTCATCGCGTGGCATAAACCACACTGAGGCACCAAATAGCGGCCAACAGGCACCATGATCCAGTGTCAATGGTCCGGGTTGCACCGGGGAGCTGTCCCAACAGTAGAACACCGTAGTACGCGTGCCACAACCGAACGCTCCCTGCAGCGATCACGTAAAGACGCGATATGCGGGTTGAAAATTCAACCGCTCGCCGACCGTGAGCAGATACGGTATTTTGTGCAACCGTAGGGCAGGACTTTGCTCATCTAAACCGTACCCCGATGCCCTATTAGCCTCGATAATTGGCCTTTCAGCACACCAGACAGCCGTCTCTTAACTTTCGGTGGAGACGGACATGCCTACCTCTGTTCCCCAAGCTCCCATAGGACAAATGTATCTATCCCTCCTTTCGACTTTCCAGATGTTTGGGAGTTTTCCTCAGCGAGAAGTAGCAAGTCGTCTGCATACGCTGCTGCTCAAGTTTGCCACGAAATGAGGGCGGTTTATCCTAAGCGCCGGACAGAAGGCACAAATCTTTACCGAATACATGAGGTTCGATGCAAGGAATGCATGAATTGGACGCGGAGACACTTGTGATTGAAACGGGCGTCCGAGAGATGTCTGGCGGTTCCGGCAGGTGCAGAGGCCCAATGTAACAGACTGATGGATGCTCATCGTGTGGCAACCTCTGGTCACCGCCAGCGTCGAATGACTGTGACTCGTATATGGTTGTTGTCTGAGTCGTCGAGAGGTTTAGGGACGGATGCGAAGCCGGACACTTTTCCTGGCCAGAGAAGACAGGCTATTCGGTGGCTGTCGCAGCGCACAAGCTGGCTTCTCTCGGCAGCATTGAGTCGCTGTCAGGCAGGGCGGCTGTAGCACAGCGAGTCCCATCCACTCACGGTGGTCAAGATGTCCTTTGAATCCACGTAGATTCCGGAGTAAATATTTGCGGGCTGGCGTCGAAGTACTGGGCGGGTTTGGGTGCACGAGTAATGGGTGTTCCAGGCATCCTCCACACAGCGTTTACCAGGTTGAAATCCAAATGCCTCTGCAGCCCTCTGGAGGCATGTCCTTATTCGGCTGACCTGATATCCTCGGAGCACTTACCACAGACTGGTGCAGACATATACCACAGAAAGGCCAGATCGCCCGCATCCTGTCCTTATCGGGCCCCTTGGA
>NW_026263601.1:0-33196 GCF_009650485.2 Drosophila albomicans
TTGACAATGCGGAAAAACGTGGAGAAATATATGCACCGGCTGGAGCGTGTAGTTCCGCCAGTAAGTTACCTATCACCAAACCAGATTTGGCTTCGCGAAGGACCAGATCGAGAGTCGACGCAGCGACAAGTTGTGAGATCGCCTCACACGCCATAGCGGCAGTAGATGGAAGGAGGAGCCAAGATATTTGCTTGATGCACGCTGATATCAGAGAATGCCCTTAACCTGCTCGTTGGGACTGATCTCAAGGCTCTGGCAGCGTTTCGAAGTGCGAGATATCTACTGAAAATCGCGTAGCTACTTCCGTGCAGGCGGCTATTGTACGACACAAGTGCTGGTACAGAGAGGACGCGTGACGGCAGGTGTCCCACAAGTTCGGTCTTTGGGCCTCTTCTGTGGATGCCATGTATGATGGCATCCTGAGACTAACCCTCCCACGGGCACGCACAGCCTTGGTTTCGCGACGATATCGCTGTCTTGTCGTACGGAAGGAGCTGATGCAGGCCGAGAGTTGTGCAACCCAAGCAATCGCGACCATTCCAGCACGTGGCTGTTCAGTTGGGCTGGACTTGCGCCGCACAAAGTGAAGCCGTGCTGATCAGCAGCCGAAAAAGTGTCGAAGTTGTGAAATGTCTGTTGGATGTACTCTATTAGTCAAAAGAGCGATTAAGTATCTGGGAGATGATCGATGACAAGGCTCAGCTTTCGAGAGCAACTGGAAGCGACAGCAATTAAAGCAGCAGGCATGAAAGGCTTCTCTCAAGGTCATGGCGAATACTGGAGCCAAACAGTAGCGACGATCTCTTATGCGGGTGCCATGCGATCCACGCACTGTTCGCGGCCACCAGTAATGGTACGAGCTCTGGACACCCGAATTACTGCCCAAGGGCTGAGGCACGTTCAGAAAGTGCATCCGCCATTATTATTGGATTTCGCACAATTTGAGGACGCAGCTTTTGTCATCGCTGGATACCTCTGTTTTGGAATGGCTAGAGAGCGAGCTGCTACTTATCGCAGCTGTTGATCCCGTACCACAGCAACGCCGAAACACGCTCTGTTGCGTAATACAGACACAAGAATGCTAGAGACAGGTGGCAGACGGATGGGATAGTCCTAAAATGCCGCTGGACGCATCGCTTATCCGAATATCGCGAATGGTCTGTAGGAGCACGGCAAGTCAACCTCCCACTGACGCAGGTCTAAGCTCGCCATGAGCCGAATTGCCTGCCACCGCTTTGGGTACATGAAGCTCGTGACTGCTCGGATGTGTGGAAACCACGAAATCGGAGCATACTATGTCGTCTGCAAGTGATGGTCACTTCGTACGACTTGGACAGGACAACGTGGTGTACGACCGCGTGGAAAATTGGTCCCCTTAATGCTGCAATCAGTGGACAACTGGCGTGTAATATGCGAGTTCGTTCAACTGATGCAGACCCAAAGAGCAGGAGGAGCCAGGAGAGAGTCGCTGAATAGTGGCGCTATGTCTCTTATGAAGCAATGCTTCACGCCGTCCACCAGGAGATCGCACTGCCTATATCCAAAATAATTTAATGATGTCGCCGTAGCATATTAGTATTAGTAATAGTAGGCAAAGTTCAGAACCTTCTGAAAAAAGTGACTGCGAGCCGGGACGCCTGAGCTGTGTCGAAGCCTGAGTACTTACGGACGTCGGGCACCTGCTGCCGGACTCGTGAGCAGCGGGGTTAACAGGGGTACATGACAGAGTCGACGGCTGCGAGGAGCGGAAATTGTTGTTGAGCCCAGTGCAATTGACCACAACTAGTGCAAAACAAATAGCAATATCACTCCCTATGATCAGCTGACGACGAGGGCTGCACTACCACCAGCTGCTCAGCCAGACTGGGCGCTCTGCGTTGTCAGACGGCCGACCCTAAGCCAGCGCAAGCTTAAAAAATTTAGTGCATACTCCAGGATGGCCTGTAGCTTGCCGTGGCGTACGTGAGTGACTTGAAGGTGCATACTTTCAGGAGCTACATACTATATACTCAATAAGCTTCACTGAAAGACTGCAGCTGCAGTGGCGCAGTGCATAGAGGTGCGACTCCCAATTACCAGCGATCCACGTTCGAGTCCACACAGAAACGAAAAAGTCCAGTACTTAAAATAAAGTGGTCGAAAAAGCGTGTGTTGTCGCTTGGCGATGCAGCGCACACCCTCCACCATAACCAGTAGTTAGGTAGGTCCGAAGTTACCGTGTGGCGTCGGCAGCTGTGTCGCTTGTCTGATCCGACATGGTGGTCACACGCATCTGCCTGTGCTGCGCAGCCAGCGAGAAAGGTAGTAAAGACCTCCTTGAGCGATGGCAGCAAGACTGGACGCCCTCTCGATCCAGAGCAGTGTGCGCCTTTAGAGGCACATAAACGAGGAATGAGAGCAAGCTCATGAGGCTGATGAGCTGCAACGAGGCGGCAGCTGAGCAACATGCCCCACGCAGACAGCTGAAGATCCGCCAACGCAGAGTAGTACAGCTCAGGCAGCTCCAGCGAAGAAGTTAAGTTGCGGCAACTGGGAGCAGGCAGCGGCCATTCCAACGGACGCGGGACACAGAGAGCGGGGCGAGGAAAACTCTCCTCAAAGCGCAACAAAAATGTACACAGCCAGGCCAAGCGACGAGGTATAACCGTTGAGCGAGAACAGCAGCACATCACCACCGCTGCAGAAAAGAGGCCAACAAAGTAGACCTGACGCGCTGCATAGTGAGCGCGAAAGTCAGATGAGTTACAGCGATGTGCTCTCCTTAGTTACGAGACGACAGGACGGCAGACTCAAAGATGTCTCAGACAGAGGAACCACTGCGCGCAGAACTGCCAAGGGCGATCTGCTTGGAGGAAAGTCTGGACAACACAGACAAACTGCGAGAGTAGATCGCGAAAGTGTTGGAGATTGTGCAAGTGTGCGCACTCTGTGTTCAGCTCACGCCAGCTGGTTGGACTTTGGACTTTGGCCACATTGCGACAAGTGCCAAAGCGTGGTGGACAGAGCAAATAGCTCTTCAAATGTGCGAGCAAAACCTTGAAGCCTCATGCAACAGACCAGCGCAGATGCTTTCTTTGCTTAACCAAAGGCATCCAGTGAGGTCAACCACGCGGCGGTAGCAGACTCTGCCTCTCGGCAAAATGGGGCGAAGTTATCAACGCTATGAAATTATGGCAGCAAACCTGAACCACTGTGGCAGCGGCTCGAGGACCTCCTACTGGAGTCGGTCAGGCTGAGAACGAGGTGGATGTCTCCGTTCTAGTGAACCCCTCATACCTGGTTTGAGTGATTGCGACGTGCGACCACACCGCGCCAAGCGGCGATTGGGCGAGGCATGTCGCCACCAACCAAAAGGGCGATTTGGTGGTCGAAGCTTGCTCTCTCAATCAAGCTCGCAATGGACATCAGCAGGGCCGGTACCGGCCCTCAATTGTGACTTAACATTTTGCAGCAGTTCGCCTCGCTCATCAGAGCCGAGTGGAGGTCAGTGACCCCTATACAGGAGGGCGACCATATGCGCTTTTTGCAAAATTGGCGAGCTCGAGGTCATCTCTGCCGCACCTTGGGCAACCTTCCGGCTGAGCCTGCCATCAGAGCATCAAGCGTTCAGGACCGTTCAGACGAGGCTGGCACATGTCATAGCGTTCATTACCCCTTCGAAAAATGGCGAACATGCCGCAGCGAGAGCGTAGACGTTTTCCGGCAGCTCAGACTGGCTCCTTACCCAACGCCGAAAAGAAGCATCAAACAAAAGAGCACAGAGGAATGCCTCGAAAGGTTGGCAGACCCGGTGGAACGAGACGTCCAAAGCGACGGTGGACTCACGGCTTGTCTTTCATCAAGGAATGGATGACAAGGAGTCACGCCAGTTGAACTTTACTGACCCAGGTCATCAGTGCTACGGCTGCTTCAGAGCTATTGTTCCAGTTCGACATGACACAGCCGAAGAGTGCCCCGCCTGTTTCCGACGCGGTGGAGGAAGATGCCGAGCATGTAATTTTTCAGTGCGGTAGATACGCAACCCTCAGACAAAGCTGGCAGATGCAATTGCCCGAAAGGTTAACTGTGTCGACGTTGGTTCCGCTGATGCTGGTATCGTCACTAACTGGACACTAATCAGCAATTTGTGGCAGCGGTCATGATCGATCATAAAGGAGGCGAGAAGGCCATACAAAGAACGAGGGGAGTAAGCGGCGCCGATGCCCTGTGAAGCATTGCTTCGCGGCTGTCCCACTAGAGCCCAGTGCTCCGCTAACTCTGTTTTCTCCTTTTCTATATATAAATTTCTTTAACTCTACTTTGTAAACCTTCTATCTATACTACGAATAAAAAAAAAAAAAACCCGCACACACACACACACCCGTGTGGACGGCGGGCAATAGAATCCTCCACAGAACACCCACTTGACCCAGTCAGGTCATCAGCTGCTACGGCTGCTCAGGAGCTATTTGTTCCAGTTCGGACATGACACACAGCCGAAGAGTGCCCCGCCTGTTTCCCGACTGCGGTGGAGGATGCCGAGCATGTAATTTTCAGTGCGGTGAGATATCGCAACCCTCAGACAAGAGCTGGCAGATGCAATTGCCGAAAATGTTACTGTGTCGACGTTTGTTCCGCTGATGCTGGTATCGTCCACTACTGGACACTAATCAGCCAATTTGTGCAGCGGTCATGATCGAGCAAAGAGGGCGAGATAGGCCAGACAAGAACGAGCGAGTAAGCCGGCGCCGATGCCTGTGTGACATCTTCGTGTCCCAGAGCCAGGCTCCGCTAATCTGTTTTCTTCTTTTCTCTATATATATTTCTTTAACTCTACTTGTAAACCTTTTCTAATCTATACTACGAATAAAAAAAATAAAAAAAAAACACGCCGCGACACACACACACATCCGTGTGACGGCGGGCAATAGAATGTACACCCACTGACCCAATTCAGTGGCTACGCATGCTAAGACTATTTGTCCAGTTCGACATGACAACCGCCGAGAGGTCCCCGCCTGTTTCCGACTGCGGGAGATGCCTCTGTAATTTTCAGTGGCGGAGATACGCACTTCTGCATGAAGCTCAAAACGACAATAATCATTTATTCTAATGTGGGCACACTCTTATTTCTGCACAGTATAATCTTGGGTGTGAGTGAGTAGGGTAGTATTGTGTTTTGATTGACAGGTTCTCACTCATTCCATAGTTGTACAGCTGTTAATGAGTACACCCAAATTTGGTGTGCAGCAGTCAACATTACTGTACAGTGTTGTGTGTGCAGTTTACTTACTGTACAGTGAGTGAATCTTCATGACTGATACATACACACATATATAGCTTCTTCGTGTGATATGATGTCCGATTAAAATAAATTTGAATTTTCGTTTTAAATGTAATTACAAAAAAAAAAATTTAGAAATATTATTATTAAATTAAAACTATTATAATATTTGTTTTATGTTTGTTAAAGAATCTATATTAAATTATTTATATTGTAATGAAGAAACATTAACATTTATTAACCATGTCTTCAGTAAGTGGCAATTTTTGATCGTTTTTCGCAAATTAAATTTTTTGGCACAGAAAATGCCCTTTCGATGCAGCACTGCTCGCGGTGAGCCCTAGTATCTTGCAGCTATTTTAAAAAGCAGCGGAAAACGGTCTTAATATATTGCCACCAGGCAAACATCAAAATCTTCATTATATACTTTTATTAACATTTTTATATGTTTGAAGCTCATCCTGAATATACGATAAAAATTGTTAGGGCTTGAAATAGGTTCTGAATAACTGCAAATATGTTATCAATGTCTTGTGTAGGTTGAATTTAATTTTTCAATTCATCATTTTGGCATATTTATATGAATATTAATCATCATTTCTTCAACGTCTTTAAGAGTTGTTCCTTTTCTAATTCTGAGAATTTTGCTAAATTTATTGGTAGGTGAAACAAAAATAGGGCAATGTTGTGATATTTTTTTTAAATTTTTCTATGATATTGAATCTAAATGAACTCTAAAGCGTTAGTTGCATTTTTTTAACTATTCATATCATTTTCATTTGGTGAGCATATTTTTTTTTAAACTTATTTATATGTGGAACCGTCAAGTTGCAATGTTGAAGATAATTGCTACCCTCAGCATTTTCAGAGCAACATTCAATGGTGCAAAGAAGGTTGACGATTCCGCTAATGTTATTTAAATTAATATCTGTAATTCTTGAAATTTTCATTTTTGTCTACCAAAATCTGAGAAATTTCCATCCAATTTAGCTCAACCGACTTAAAGAGGTTAAATACGGTATTCCAACGAGTTGGACAGTAGCTTTTAGGGTCTTGATAATTTCAGTTTTGTCCAGATTTTTAAAATATTTAACAAGCTTGCTGCAGCGATTAACCAGATCAGGAGTTCTGTACTTCATTTTACAGTTTTGCCAATCAACATTGTGGATTAAGTGATTGGCACAGGTATTGTGCTCAGTCCGTTGAAATGCTGCTTTCATGTTAGCTCCGCGGTCGGTAACAATTATTGGATCGTCCATCATCAATACGCATCCAAGTCACGTAGATTCGCGCGATTTTGTTTTTTATTTCATTACCTAAGAAATTAAATTAATTAATTAATTATAAATTAAATTAAACGGTGACCATTTCTTTATAGTCAGCTCCGTTGCAGACTGGTGCAATCTTCTTTTTGGTTTTCGGTGGTGGCATGCACATCAACTACAGGAAGACTGCGCTTTCGGGCTATTGGCCTTAAATGTAGCATTTTGTTGTTTTACTAATTTGATGTGCTTTTCTCAAATTGTAAATGTTTTGCATATATATGCATACTACTGATCAGTCGCCACTATGCGTTTGTATTTACTAGTATGAAAAGGTGTCCACACTTTCTCTCCGACCACGTGAATCAGTAGGCTTGAGCTCACCGGCCAATAATTTTGATTAGTGTGGCAGCGGTACTCTTAAAATGATTCATTTGTTGTGTCCAGCGTCTGATTGCAAATAATTTTCTGTTTTTAATAATATTGTACAAATTTTTATACTACAATGAACATGAAATACATACATATATTTAACAATCACTGTTTTTGCCTGGAGTTCTGGCACTAAATAACATCAAACATACAAAAGACAATCCAAGACATATAACACACACATCTACTTGTTACAAACATATATATTATGAAAAAGAACTTTACATTATATTGTGAGTTCTCATTGCACGAGCGTCGTTTTCCTTATAATCATCCCATGTTTATGCACTTATTAAAAAATACTGCACTCATCTGCACAGTTGTACACAGTCAACACACAAGTGTACAGCGTGTTTAAAAAAGGACAAATGTAGTACTCACTCACGAAGAGTACAACCATATACTGTACTCACTCGAAATGAGTACATTGAAAATGATGTGCTGTCTTCTTCTGACCTATAGAGTATACTGTACAGTAAAGAATGAGTGCAGTGTTTTTTGAAACACTACACTACTGTACAGTACTGTTATGCCGCAAATGAGTACATTCATGCAGAAGTCTAATACGCAACCCTCAGACAAGAGCTGGCAGATGCAAATTGCCGAAAGGTTAACTGTGTCGACGTTGGTTCCGCTGATGCTGTATCGTCCACTAACTGGACACTAATCATCCAATTTGTGGCAGCGGTCATGATCGAGCAAGGAGGGCCGAGAAGGCCAGACAAAGAACGAGGGAGTAAGCGGCGCCGATGCCCTTGTGAAGCATTGCTTCGCGCTGTCCCACTAGAGCCAGGCTCCGCTAACTCTGTTTTCTTCCTTTTCTCTATATATAATTTTCTTTAACTCTACTTTGTAACCTTTTCTAATCTATATTTCTACGAATAAAAAAAAAAAAAAAACCCACGCACACACACACACACCCGTGTGGACGGCGGGCAATAGAATTCCTCCACAGTACACCCGCTTGTCGTACGAGGCGACTAAAGGTGTGAACAAAAAACGGTGTAGGTCGTGACCGATTGGCGCCTCACAGCGGAAAGACTCTGACTGCCTCTAACTTGGTAGGGGCCAGATCGATTCAATCTGCAGCCCGACAAGTAGCTCACTACTGCCGACCACTAGGGTCAGGTAACGCCCGGGTGGCCCTCTGAACACCCGTCCAAGGGCCAGCAAAAGCGAGAAGGCGATCATGGTCTGCCAGTAAGACCTTAAACAAATGCTATGGGTGATTCCCAGAAGATACAATCAATATGGAAGGGTCATAAAAAACCAACCTTACGTGTGCAGGGAGTCGGATCCCCAGTACTCCGGCGAATCTCGAGGGGTGAGCAAGCGGGTCCCCGGTCGTCGAAATCCTATGACCGCAATGCTGGGTGGTGGCGAACTTGGCCACCTACGCAGATAACATGACAAGCGCCCTTCACAGGAGAGTGAAATACGGCGAGAGCGGATATATAGCTCGGAGCCCATATAAATCCCTTCCAGGCACTAAGAAGACGCTTAGATCTCCAAAGGCAAATCCGAAGGATTCTACAAAGGAACTCACGTCCTCTGTGTCCCACAGAATAGAGGAGGGGAATCGCAAGGCGTCGTTACCGATAGCACTCGAAGCTTCGACGTGTTGGGAGAAAAGATAAGAGCTCTTAGCAAGATGTTTGGAAGGGAGACGCACAATCCATCAACCAATGAGGACCTTATCGATAACATCATGGAGCTTTACTCGGCAGTGGGATGAATGAAGAGAGAGCAGCGAAAACATCTCCGGAGCCAAGGGCTGCAGAAGGCAGCAAGAGAGCAGGTTCACAAATCCCAATCCGCCAAGCGTGCCAGAAGAACCAAGTCAGCTAAAGCCGGACGCAATAATAGTGAGAGGGTCTAACGACGTATCGTATGCTGACATAATGCGATCGTGAAAGCCGAGCACAGCTGAAGGAGCTCGCTAACCATGTCAGAGGCATACGCAAAACAGCAAAGGTCGAACTTCTCTTCGAGCTCAAAAAGTCAGCAGATCCAATCACGAAGGGTATACACGAGGCAGTCCAAGACTTCCTGGGCCCTAGCGTAGAGGTGATAGCGCTGACGGAGACCTCAGTCATAGAGGTGAAGGACATAGACGAAGTGACATCAGAGGAGGAACATCTGGAGGCACTGATAACACAGTTCGGAGAGGTGAGGATCACAAAATCCTGCATTGTCTCATTCCGGAAGGCCTACGGAGGAACGCAGACAGCAACGCTGAGGCTCCAAGTCGATTCGGCCAATAAGATGGTAAGAAGCTGGCAAAGTGCAAAGGTCCAGCTAGTCCGCTGCTTTATATGCATGGACTTCGGTCACGTAGCAAGTAGTTGCACTGAAAAAAGTAGAGTACAAGGACACATGCTTCAGTTGTGGGGAAACAGGCCACAAGGCGAAGCTATGCGACAAGGCCCTAAATGTAAACTCTGCAGCAGGAAAGGAGAGAAGGCAGTAGACACCCGGCAAATAACAGTAGGTGCCATACCTCAAAAAAGCGCTCAGCAAAACATGCGGAAGATGACACGGTTCTATCAACTGAACCTGAACCACTGCGAGGCAGCACAAGACCTGCTTACGCAAAAAATTAGAGAGTCAAGGACAGACGTGGCTATATTGAGCGAACCCTATCGCATTAAATCCTCCAACACTTGAGAGATAAATCGCGTAAGGTAGCCGTCTGGAGTTGTGGGCAGCAGGCCCCACCAGCTACCGAGGTCATGACCCAAAACGGCTTTATCTGTGCAAGGTACACGGCCTGTACATCTACAGTTGCTATCTTACCCTCCGTCACTCAGCCAGGCGGACTACAACAGCATATATCGACAAGCTCATCAACGATCGAGAAGTAAAACCCATGCCTCATTGCTGAAGACTTCAACGCTTGGGCGACCGAATGGGGAAGCACATGCACCAACTCAAGAGGTAGGCGCAGTCCTGGACTCTGTTGCTCTACTAGATGTAGTACTCCTAAATCGAGAGGGTGCAAACATCATTTAGTAGAGGCAACGGCAGGTTCAGTGATTGATCTGACGTTTTGTGAGTAGCTCACTAGCCCGAGAGCCTCCTGAGAGTTTGTAGTGAATACACTCATAGCGACCACCAAGCTATAGTTACGGAAATCCACAGACGCTCCTACCCCTCGGTACCCAACAGGCCAATCCGATAAAGAACAGAGACATTCGATAAGAGATTTTCGAATCCATGTTCCAGGACTGGAGATCAATGGCTCGGCAGCAAAGCAGCACGAGGCAGCTCATGTCCAGGCTAACCCAGGCATGCGACGCATCAATGCGTAAAGCAGGACGAGGAACAAAGCACCAACACGTATACTGGTGGAACCAGTATATCACAAAGGCCGCAAGGATTGCTTTCAGGCACGACGAAGGTACAGAAAGACCTTACACTTGGATCCCACAGAGCAGACGCCCATCACCAGACACTGAGGGAAAAAAAGGCGGCGTATTGAAATCGCTAATTAAAAGCAGCAAGAGGAAGCTGTTCCTAGAGCTTTGCGACGAAGCCGACGCGAACCTTGGGGTTCAGCCTACAACTGGCTATGAAAAAACTCCACGCGTTCAGACCAGCTTGCCCATCATGCCCAGAATTATTGGCAAAAACAGTAGCACACCTATTCCCGAGCCAGCCGAGATCGGTGTATGGGATGGCTACTGATACTTCGACGTTCGCCCACGTGACAGAGGACGAAATCCTGTCGGCAGCACGCTTGATTAAGCCAGGGAAAGCTCCAGGCCCAGACGGAATACCGAGTGCAGTTGTTAGAAAGGCCCTCGAGATACAACAAGGTGCTTTGCCTCCACGTTTAGCAAATGCATGCTGGAAGGAATGTTTCCTAATGCCTGGAAGATACAGGACTTGGACCTAATTTCAAAAGGAACAAGCACCTGAAGACCTTCAGGGTACAGACCCATTTGTCTCCTAGACTCGTAGTCAAGACTCTGAGAGAGTAATCTGCACGCGACTCAATGCAGAGATTGACAGAGTCGAGGGTCTCTCCGAGTCGCAGTTTGGCTTCCGGAAGGCTCGATCAATAAGGCACGCAATCCAAGAGGTGACGGACTTGGCAAAAAGGGCCATAGAAGGCAAACGCTGGCTGTGAGGGGAAAAAAGTACTGCCTGGCAGTAACCTAGACGTCAGGAATGCGTACAATTTAGCGAACTGGGACAAGATTATGCAAAGTCTGAACAACCTGAGCATAAACCCACACCTGACAGGCATAATAGGAAGCTACCTAAATGGCAAATCTTCAGAGTTTCACGTACGTGAACTGGAGACAGCCACCAACAGAGCATTGTGCAGGCCCAAGAATGGCTAACCAATGCAGGACTGAGCCCAGCAGAACACAAAACGGAGGCGGTACTCATAAGCTCGAGGCAGACCGTGAAACGCGAACCTCACGGTAGGTCGTACAGCTATAACTTCCGACCGTACATCAAGTACCTGGGTATTACTAGACCACAGACTGTCCTTCAGGGTACATTTGAAGCTAGCAGCCCGACAAGGCATCAGTGGCATGTTCTGCATTGGCCCGCATAATGCCAAACCAGAGGTCCGAAGGAGTTGCGCCGCAGACTCATCAGTGGGGTAGTGCGTTCGATAACCACATATGCAACATCTATCTGGGTAGGTGCAATCGAATGCAAGACGTACACAAGAGATATACAAGCGGTATACAGGACGTGCGCGCTCAGGATCACAGTGCGTTTCGCACTGTGTCGGTTGAAGCCGCCGAAGTACTGGCAGGTCTGATGCCTTTCGATATCACGTCCGGGAACTCGTGCGGACGGTAACACCCACAGCGGAAGCAGAGCAGCGAACAGACAGATTCCCTATGCGAGTGGCAGCGCAGGTGGAGTTCATCCAACAAAGGCGCATGGACGCGTACCCTCATCCAGGAGTGAGTGAGTGGGTGAATAGGAAACACTGACAGGTGGAACTTCTACCTGACGCAACTTCTGAGCGGACACGGCTGTTTGAAAGACTACCTCTTCCGTTTTGGGCATGAGGCAGACCCACTCTGTCCCAGATGCGGGATAGGGTACCCTGAACACGCCGAGCACGTGTTTTTAACTGTCCGAGATTCGGAACAAAACGAGAAGAGTGGAACGGAAATATGGAGAACCGGTCACGCCATCGAATTTTGTATACCACATGTTGGCAAACATGGACAACTGGGAAGCTGCAGATGAAATGGTAAACGCGAGTCATGAAGGAGCTACGGCGGGAAGAAAGATCCCGGAGAACTGAAGACTGAAGAGAGAAATGAAATGTTCAAGTGCGCGGACGCGTTTTTTGATACTCCGATAGTGCATCGAAGTGTTTTGAGCAGTATTTACAGCCTCCAAATATAGAAAACATTACCAACGCTACTCGGCAAGTAGAGACACTAACTCTGCACCGCTCGAGCCCAGGCGGCCGGAGTTTTGTGGTTTTGTATCGGCGGCCCTAGCGTGGCCCGTGGGTCCGGGTAGGAGAGGGGCAGAGATACACCATCTCTCGCTCAGTTGAGTAAGTCACTCACTGTCCTTTCTTGCAAATCTCTTTTTTTTTGTTGTTTTCACTTGTGTCCACTGCACTTTGCATTTTTTGCAATCTCGTTGCACTCTGGCAGCTGTCAGACGATCAGCTGGTGGTAATGCTGGTCAGCGGTTGCGGATTGCAACGGGAGGAGCTAAATAAGCAGCTGACTGGTGGGCATAGCGAAGAGCCAAGCCACAGCATATACGACCCAGAACAGAGACACGAACCAACGGGAGGAAAGAAACGCGGCACACTTTCAGGAGCAACAGAAAGTGCTGCATAGCCGAAGGTTCTTAAATTTAAGCGCCTGCCATAGCAGAATCGTGAGCTAAAGGTCGTGGATCTGACCAATTACCAACCTCTGCTGTGTAACGGCGCTCAAAAAACAGAGACCCTGGTGACCGAGTCGGGGCGGTATAACCTCCTCCGACAAAAAGTCGTAGGAATTTCGTCCAACGCTGGACTGCTAAGTTCCTCAAGCTTCCAAGAATCGCAAGGTCGCCCCAGAGCGGAGGGCCTGCATCTGCGCACTCAAAGGTGGATGAGCTAGCATTTAGCTTTGATGCAGCCTAAAGAAGCGGCAACGCCAAAAGAGCCCGAGATAGGAGTGGTGGTGTCTCAGTGGAAGCGGTGCCAAGGAAGATTAAAATTCAAAGAAGCCTTATTGGGGCGGTAGAAGAGTTGGGCAAGTTGATCGATGGTCTGATCAAGACATTTACGCCCAGAGAAGTGCGACACGTCACCCAGACGAATAAAAATACGTTCGCACGCATCAAAACGGTGCAGATTCAGATTGCATCAAGTTTGAAGTTGGCGGCAGTAGAGACAGGGGCTCAGGTGACCGCAGAGACACAGGATGAGGTCTCGCACTGCGTACGTAGCTTGTCGACGCAGACCTCCCCGAGAAATGCGGCTACTACGGTTGAAGGCAAACAAAGCAGTGGTTCTTCCATGAAGCGCATAAGTATATACAAGATGGCACCACCTCAAAAAAAGCCACCAAGAAGACGCAGAAGGCCGGACGCCATCATTATACTGCCCACGGACGGGATTTCATATAGTGACGTGCTCAAACTGGTGACGGGTAGCGAAGACAGCAAGCTGCAGAGCGTCGGTGAGCAAGTAAGGCGGGTGAGGAAAACTGCCGGCGACGGGCTGATACTTGAACTTGGCAAGAACTCCAATCCTTCTATGCTGAGACTAAAGAGATGAACTAAGCGAAGCGCTTGGCCTGAAAGCCAGATTGAGAGCACTAGCCCAGGAAACCATCCTAGAGATTAGGAACATAGACTGTCTGGTCTCTAAAGAAGACGTGCTGGTAGCTTGCAAAAGACTCACCCAAGCTAATCTGGAACTAAGTGCCATCAAAGCACTAAGGACTGGTTTTGACGGTATGCAGCTGGCAATTGTTACTCTGCCGAAGGAAGCTGCAGTAATTATACTGCAAATGGTAAAATTCGATAGGCTGGACAAGCTGTAGAGTCAGTGAGAGGTCTGAGAGACCAGAAAAAAGAAGGTGCTACAAATGCTTGGAGCTTGGACATATTGCCAAGTTCTGTAAGAGCATGACCGACCGCTCTGGGTGCTGCCTAAAATGCGGAGCAGCGGGCCATAAAGCGGAGCTTTGCAAAAATGCTGCTAGGTGCTTCATATGTGCAGACGCTCGTAAAGATGATACCAGGCACCACGCAGGAAGTAGTCACTGCCCTCTCAAAGGTATTAGCGGGGTCACACGGGGGCCAAAATGACTCAAAGGCTCCTGCAGCTGAACCTAAACCACTGCTTGGCGGCCCAAGAGCTACTGAAGCAGACGGTTCGGGAGTTAAAGGTGGACGCGGCCTTGTTGAGCGAGCCATACAGAAGAATACAGAGCCCAAGCTACGTCGAGGACGCGGATGGAAAGGCGTCAATTTGGATATGTGGACTGGAACAGCCCAGTTTACGGATGTGCGCGCGTCGTGTGGTTTCGTGCGGGCTAGATGGGGAAACCAGTGACCACACGTCGAAAGTGCTTACAAAGTAGATACTTTGACCCGGAAGCCTTCGCTAGATCCTCTGCAAAATGTGGTTCGAGCAACAATGGTCTACGGCGCTCCAGTATGGGTGTGCAAGCAATGGAGGTAAAGGCGTACAGGAGGAAGATGCAGTCAACCTATCGGCTCTGCGCGTTGCGGGTCTGCAGCGGCTTCAGAACAATTTCGGATGACGCCGCTTTAGCCTTAGCAGGCATGATGTCCCTGGACATACAAGCGCTAGAGAGGTCCAATAGCTACAGGCATAAACACAACGAACACAACGCGTCGTCCAATTTTAAAGCAGAGTGCCTAAGGAAATGGCGGGAAAAGTGGGACTTATCTGGCAAGGGCCGCTGGACCCATGCCCTAATCCCAAACATAGGTAAATGGGTCAGCAGGAAATTCGACTTCGTCAACTTTCACCTGACACAGATTCTGAGTGGGCACGGCTGCTTCCGCAGCTATCCGTATAGATTTGGACACGAAAGCGACCCGATGTGCTTATGGTGCCATCCCGAAGTCGAAGAAACGGCGGAGCACATCTTAGTGTGCTGTCGGTGCTTTTCTTGTGAGCGACGAGAGCTTGAAGGAGCAATAGGATGTAGAGTCACGACGGCCTCTGTTGTGAACCGTGTGATGGAGAAAGAAGAGTACTGGTCAGCGGTATGTAGCTATGCAGAGAAAGTGACCACAGCACTACGGACTCTAGAGAGGAACGTACCCGCAGGCGAAGTGGAGGGGAGTGAGCACCCGTCAAGGTCTCGTGAAGCAATACCTCACGGCAGTACCACGAGAGTCTCCTTGACAGTTTCTTTCTTTCTTTCTTTCTATCTTTCTATCTATTGCTTTAATTTGTGTTACATTTATTATTTTATCTAGTTTATACCGAATAAAAAAAAAAAAAAAAAAAAAGCACACACACACACACACAGTCCACCGTGGCGGTTATGAGAATACCACCTCAGCTAACCACTGCTTGTCGTAAAAGGCGATTAAAGTGGTATCAAGGCCGAGCCCAGTACAGCCTTGATTTAGGATACTGGAAACACCACCTCTGATTTGATGAGTTGGGGTGACAGTCACACTATTCTAGTATCTGAGTAGACAGAGTAATATCTTGTCGAAACGACTACTAGGCTAATGCTGTGACTGCCCCCGTCCCGTTAAAATCGTGGCTGACCTCTAAGCACGCTCAATGTTTGGTCCTTATTCAGTTGGGCGTACAGGCTCAGTTGAGACGTCTCCTGACCTACGTGGATCTAGCTCAAAGAAGCTGGGTCCAGTGATTTGAGATATTCAAAAAAAAATGGTGCCCATTGCTTAAATCGTTTGCCCATGTTTGCCCAGGAAAAAATTTTTTTTTGCCCACCCTTAGTTTCGAAATTATGAAAAAAAATTTTTTTTCGAAAATTAAAAAATTTTTTTTTTCAAAATTTTTTTTGCGGTAATCGCTTTAAAATCGTTTGCCCATGTTTGCCCATCTTTTAGTTTTTCGAAAAAAATTTTCGTTTTCGAAATTTTGAATTTTGAAAAATTTTGACATTTTTTCGGCATGAATGACTCAAACTCGATCGCCCACACCTCGAAATTATGAAAACTAAAGCTCTACAACGGTAGCCTCAAGTGTTTTTCAAGTCTGCCCCACATCTCAGAATTTCAAAATTTTGAAAAATTTGAAGGTTTCAACTTTTTTTGATTGCTCATAAAAAATTCATCGTTTGCCCAAGTTTCAAAAGTCTCAAATTTTTTGCCAAATTTCAAAAATTTTTCAAATTTTTTTTACTTTTTCAGACAGCCCATTTGCTATTTTCGTTTGCCCACCCTTTAGAATTTCAAAATTTTGCTTTATTTAAAAAATTTCATACTTACTTTTTTGATTTTAGCCTATGGCCCATACAAATTCATCGTTTGCCAAGTTTCAAAGTCTCAAATTTTTGCCAAATTTCAAAATTTTTCAATTTTTTTGACTTTTTCAGACTGCCTATTCGCTATTTTCGTTGCCCACCCTTTAGAATTTCAAAATTTTGCCGAATTCCAAAAATTTTCATAATTTTTCAAATTTTTTTGACTTTTTCAGACTGCCCATTCGCTATTTTCGTTTGCCCACTCTTTAGATTTTCAAAATTTCGCACAATTCAAAAAATTTTCACACTTTCAAATATGGGCAAACGTAGAATTTGTATGGGCAACAGGCAGAAATCAAAAATGTATGAAAATTTTTTAAATAAAGCAAAACGATTTTAAAGCGATTTCCGCAAAAAAATTTTGAAAAAAAAAATTTTTTTCATAATTTCGAAAACTAAGGGTGGGCAAAAAAAAATTTTTCCTGGGCAAACATGGGCAAACGATTTAAAGCAATGGGCACCAATTTTTTTTTTGAATATGTATCTCAAATCACTGGACCCAGCTTCTCTGAGCTCGTGGATCTGGCTCTGAACATACGACCCCATGAAGGCGTATGTCAACCCTCGCATGACCTCACTGCTACATAGACAACCATGAGATCATTAGAGACACGACTGTACTACGAACATTGATAACGACTTAGAGTAGGGACCCAATCACAACGATGTATACAACAAGCGAAGGAAGGAAGGGAGGGGAGGAGAGACTTACAGGTGTCTGCGGATCGACAGCGATCGGAAGGAGTGGCAAAGGCTGACCCGCTCCCAAGGAAGCCAAGGGTTTCACACTCGCCAATAAGAGTGCCTGTAATTGCTGCGGTATCTGCGCCATCTGAACGGGCGTCCGAATTGGCTACAGGTATGGAAGCACAGCAGGGTGAACAACGACCCCCGCCAATGCAATTTAACCTTAAAGTTGCGCAAACGCAGAGGTCACCTCCTCGCCCGTGCAGAAAGGCGAGTCACCTAGCGACAAACCATCCCAAAAGAACAACGTTTGGAAAGGAGTCGACAAGGAGCCCCGGAGGCGGAAAGGTGGCAGCCCCCGCAGACACAGCGGCAACAATTGCGTCCCGCGTAAAGGAGCCAATGATCCGGGCCGGTAAACCCTAGGAAGGAAACCAAGACAAGGGAAGGTAGAAGCACAGGCGGCGATAAGCAGCGGCGCGAGAGTTGGTCATGGAGCGACGGGAGTGAGCTACGTGGATATCCTGCTATCGGTGAAGACGGAACCTCGACTCAAGGATCTAGCTCAACTAGTGAAGGGAATCAGGAAGAACGCGAAAGGCGAACTACTCTTCGAACTGGTGCGCGCTTCCGATCCTAACACGAAGGTCATGCAAGAGGCTGTGAGCACATTCTTAGGTGACAAGGCGGAAGTCCGGATGCTATCGAAAACCGTGTCGTTAGAGGTCAAAGACATTTATGAGCTGACGACAGAAGCAGAAATCCTGGAGGCTCTGGTCACCCAGTTCGGGGTACGGACATCAGCCGATCCTCAATACAATCGCTTCGGCCGGCGTACGGAGGCACCCAAACAGCCACACTGAGAGTATCCGGCGGCTTGGCGGGGAAGCTACTATCGGCAGGCAAAAATCCGGATAGGCTGGGTAATCTGTCGCATTAGACAGAAAGTACAGCCTCTTCGCTGCTTCAGATGCATGGAGTTCGGCCATGTAGCAAGTAGATGCACATCCGAGACGGACTGCAAGGATCGCTGCTTTAACTGTGGAGGAAGAGGGCACCAGGCCAGGAACTGCAAGGAGGATAAAGCCTGCATGCTGTGCACAAGAAAAGGAGATAAGGACTGCAAGCACGCAACAAATAGCACGCTTTCCCCGTTTTTTCAAGAAGGCTGTCGCTCGGTCACATAAATGATGCGCATATATCAATTAAATTTGAATGACTGCGCAGCGGCCCAGGACCTGCTAGAACAGACTCTTAGAGAAAGGAAAATTGATGTTGCCATTTTATGCGAACCCTACAGACAGAAATCCCGCAATACGTGGTTCGGAGACAGAAATGGTAAGGCAGCGGTGTGGAGTTGCGGGCGAAACCGGCGATGGTGTCCGAAGTGAAAAAGCGGCAGCTTTTTTGTTCGAGCCAGGATAGGCCCGATTTACTTCTATAGTTGTTATCTGCCTCCATCCATGGATCTACAAAGCTCAGGGCGGCTACGAACGAACTTGCGGATGACGCGAGGACAAAGACACCCTGCCTTATCGCTGGGGACTTTAACGCTTGGGCCACGGAGTGGGGAGTGCGAGGACCAACGATAAAGGTCAAGATCTGCTGGAGGCGTTGGCAACCCTGGACGTAGTGCTGCTAAAATTCTAGCAATCAGTACACGTTCAGTAGGGGTAGTATGGGATCCACCATCGATGTTACTTTCGTAAGTGGCAGCCTTTCACGTAGAGCATCCTGGAAAGTATGCAGTGATTGCACGCATAACGACCACTCTGCGATTATTACGGAGATTGGAGGAAACCTGCTACGGAGAAACACCCCCAGGAGCCTCTCATATAATACGAGGTCCTTCGATATTGAGGTCTTCAGTTATATGATCAGAGGAGCAGAGCTCGATGGCACGGCGGAGGTTATGGCCAGCAAGGTAATGGCAAGGATAGCGAGTGCTTGCGATGCCTCAATGTCCAGGAGAGTGCAGGGAGGAAGTCGTCTTCCGCAAGTCCAGTGGTGGAACGACGGGATAACGGACGCAAGGAGAGAGTGCCTCCGAGCCAGGAGGAACTACCAGCGTGCTGCCCCGGCACCGCATACGAGTCAGAGAACTGCAACGAGTATGATTAAGTATAAGCGAATAGTCATACCCAAATTGCAATCAAATCAAATCAAACAATTAGTCGCAACGAGTTCGATTCAACTCAAGTACTTCCAGCGTCAGCTGATTTGATTTTACTCGAACCGATTTTCGCTCGGCAATCACAATCAAGTACAAGTATGGGCTGCTTCGGCTTGCATCAAACCCTTTGATGCGATTGTTGCTAACGATTCATTGGGTTGAACTGTTGCTAAGTCAGAATTCAAGGCATTTTTACTCGAGTATAATTGTGTTGATTTTATTCATCTGTCGTTTACTCGAGTGATTAGGTTATGATGCCAGTGATAAAAATAATTGATGAAATGCACATCAAAAGTATGTGCTTTGTCTGCCTGTCTACATATGTATGTTAAAAATTGTTTTTGAATAAAACAAAGGAAAAGTAGTATTTATAATAATTATAATTGTCATTTTATATTATATTTAATACATTATAAAGTTTATTTAATTTTTTTATATTTTGATTATTATTCATCTAATTTATTTTAATTTTTTAAAAATTGAATATAAAAATATAATACTGTCAACAGAGCCAGGTGCAAGTCAAAACAAAGGTTTTGCATCCATACCTTATCAATATTTTCTAAAATATTTTGTTTGAATTTAATGATTGCCGTTATATCATTTGGAACTTTCTAGAACTACATACATATGTGTACCCAACGAGTGTACGAGTACATGAACACAATTTGAGCGAACACACGGTTAGCATTTACATCAATCATGTTTAAGTATGATTGAACTTCGGGTATTGGTATCGTTCATAAAAAAATCATGTATGGGCCGATTACTCGTGCTTGAAACTTGTTCGTCGGCATTGAGTTAGAAACGAAAAGTTCAATACGTATACCCGAAGCAAACGGATTAAATCAAAGAGAGTACTGAATCAGTACTCGAGTTTGAGCAAAAATGACATACTCTGTTGATGCGAGCGCATTGCTAAGTGAGTGGCACACCTCCGCTCCGCCGACCGAAAAGCACTCAAAGCTTTTTTGCTTACTAGCAATGCGCGCTCAATGCGTAAGAATGCACTCAAGATCCAGTGCTCTCAGCTTCTCTCTTCCACAACTCACCACCGCTGAGCGCAGCTTGGCGCATTAGAGCATCGAAATGCCGTCGGCATTTTTCCTATGTTCAGTTCTGAATCACGTTTCTCTTCGATCGGTTACAAAACACCCCCCAAATCTGTGCGTCCAACAAACCGACAGTTTAAATATAACATATGTTTGAAAAAATATAAAACGCGAGTGTTATTATTTCGGGAAAAACTCTTGGAACTTTTCAGCGCCCCTACGCCAACATACTCGTTGCAGTTCCCTGATACGAGTACCTGAGAGGAGTACACAAAACCAAGAGACGGATTCTGGCGAACCTTATCGAGGAAAGCAAGAGGGCGTCCTTTCAGCATCTGGTGTGAACGAGGCGGACAACGACCTGTGGGGTATGGCCTACAAGCTGACGATGAAGAGGCTGAAAGCGTTTAGGACTCCCAGTCCATCCTGCCCTACCCTCCTTGGCAGGATTGTGCGCGAACTATTCCCACTGCAGAGTAGAGTAGAAAGGCCAAACACGGTACTGCAAGGACCCCCGTATCAGCTTCCCCGCAGTTACTCGGGAAGAGCTCCAGGAGGTCGCTAGAGGCATTAAGGTGAACAAGTCGCCCGGCCCCAGGGGGCCTATCACCATGGCAGTTTGGTTTCCTGAAGGGTCGCTCTACGATTCAGGCTATCAGCCAAATTATGGACAAGGCGGAGAAGGCAATCGCGGGGAGCGCTGGCTCTGGGGCAGTAAGGAGTACTGCCTCATCACCGTCCTTGACGTAAGAAATGTCTTTAATTCTGCCAGCTGGCTTAGGATCCTGCACGCGCTGTAGCACTTCAATATCCCGAATTATCTCACCCGTATAATCGCAAGTTACCTTAGCGACAGGAAGCTCTGGTACACGACCAGTACAGGCACTGAGAGCTATGAGGTCACTGGTGGCGTTCCTCAGGGATCAGTGCTCGGCCCCACCTTGTGAAACGCTATGGCCGTGCTAGTTACTTCCAGGAAAAAGGTGGAGTTTGCTAACATCGTAGTTGGGGATACAATGATACGTTCGCAGGCCACTATGACCTATCTCGGAGTCAAGGTGGACAACAGACTTAACTTTCGAGCACACGTCATGTACGCGGCCTTAGCTCGAATAATGCCGAACACAGGGCCTTAGCTCGAATAATGCCGAACACAGGGGGCCCTAGGCAGCAAAGAAGGTTACTGCTCACGAACGTGGTCAGGTCCATCAGCCTTTATGCAGCCCCGATCTGGCTAAAGGAGCGGAGAGCGGCACCTTCATGAGGCAGATGAACTCGGTGCACAGGATCTGCGCGCTCAGAATATGCTGCGCATTCCGGACGGTATCGGGAGAAGCTGCAATGGTCCTTGCGGGAACAGCGCCATTCGACCTACAGGCAGCAGTGATAGATCTAGCATCATCCAGGAGTGGCAGTCAAGGTGGAACAGCGGCACGAAAGGTCGATGGACATATCGCCTGATATCGAACGTGTCAAGGTGGTTAGACAGAGGTCACGGAGAGATGAACTTTCATCTAACACAAATTACTAAGTGGTCACGGGTGTTTCAAAGGATACCTGCACAGTTTCGGCCATGCATCAGACCCTTACTGCGCCCACTGCGAGCCGCAGGTGGTGGAAGATGCACTGCGGACGCTTCGCGGGTGCTAGAGAGGAGCTAGAGGTCCACCTTGAGGGGCGTGTCGAGACGGAGTCCGTAGTCGAGCATATGATAAGCTCGAAGGAGAAAATGGGTGGCGGTGAACACGATGGCAGTGGCAGTAATGAAGCAGCTAAGAGAGAAGAGAGAGCACGAGTCTCAGCCAACGCAGAAGAGGCCGATAAAGGCCGAACCCTCCCTCTGAAGTAATACCTCCCGGCAGTTCCGGGGAGTGCGTTGAATGCGGGAGAAACAGGCGTTAGCCTGGTTTCGCAGGACCACTTGAACGTACTGCGGTGCGTCACCGTCCAAAAAGAAAAAAAAACACACACACACACACACACAGTGTTGAGTTTTCTACAAGCCGGTCGCGTTTTTGAAGGCGCTCCTTTCGATTGCTCTGGAATTCGCCAAAATAAGTCGGAAATCTAAAAAAAAGTGACTACGAGTGAGCTTGAGCTGTGTTTCAACCTTGCGTACTCACGGTCGGTCGGGGCACCTGCTGCTGGACCAAACGGGCGACAACAGGAGCAGGAGCGAGGAAATCAGCAAGCTCGTCGGCGGTCGCTGTGTTGTCTGATCCCGACATGGTCACACGCATTGTGCCTGTTGCTGGCCCAGCCAGCGAGAAGAGGTCGCTCAAAGATTTGTTGGAGCGCTTGGGTACGGAGCTGGACGGCCTTTCCGAGCAGCTTGCCTCGCAGAGGCACATTAATGAAAAATGAGGAGCAAGTTAGCAAGAATGCACAAACTTCACCGAGCCGCAACAGAGCTGTGTCTAGAGGCAAGCGTCACCGTCACCACAGCCACAGCCACTGAAGGTGCATTGGAAAAGGCGGCCCCAAGAGGAGTCGTGTCAGCGGCAATAATAATACCGAATAAAACGGTAACTCACTCGCTATGCGAGTGGACTACTGTGGAGTCGAAAAGCACTGGGAAGAAGAGGACCACTACCAAGCCACGCCCAGACGCACTGGTGGTCAGTGCAAAAGGAGAGATGAGCTATAGCGACGTGCTCTCAATGGTTACCAGACGGCAGGATGGGAAACTGAAAAATGTCGCTGATAGCGTGATCACAGCGCGAAGAACTGCCAAGGAGATCTTCTGTTGGAGCTCGGCGGCTCTGGGCTGGACAGTACATCCAAACTAAAGGACGCAATCGAGAATATGCTAGGGGATTGCGCAGAGGTTCGCAGCATAACTCAGCGAACCACAATTGCTATTCGCGACTTGGACGAACTTACGCGACAGGAGGAAGTGTTGGCAGCAGTGCATACGCAAGCGGGCGTACCTATCGACGTGTGCCAGTTGAAGAGCCTGAGAGCGGCATACGCAGGCACGCAGGTGGCAATTCTCCAGGTGCCACCGCTATGGGCTCCAAAAATCCTTGAGTTAGGCAAACTTAAGGTTGGGTGGTCACGCTTCAGAATTGTGGAGCAAGAGCAGAGGACGAGGTGCTTCAAATGCTTTGAGATCGGGCATATAGCCAGCAGATGTAAAAATCTCATTGACAGGAGTAACTGCTGTCTAAGATGTGGAGTACATGGTCACAAAGTGGCATTGTGCACCAACGCAGCGAATTGCTACATCTGCAGTGCAAACGGAAGCAAACAGCTAAACCACCAGGCTGGTAGACGCAAGTGCCCATTGGCAACAAAGAGCGCAAAGAAAGCACACTCATGCAAGTAGTCCAGCTTAACCTAAATCACTGTGCAGCTGCGCAAGACCTTCTTCAGCAAGCAGTTCGAGATGATAGCGCTGACGTAGCTATCTTAAGCGAACCGTACAGAGCGGTAACAGGCTCAGTCTGGGCAGCGGATACTACGGATAAGGCAGCAATCTGGTTGTGCGGCAAATCACCGTTGCAGTTTGGGACACGAGCATGCTGCATGTGGATTTGTGCGAGCAAAAATTGGCGGTACATGGGTCTATAGCGTGTATCTGGCCCCAGTCTTCTCTCTGGAGGAGTACGGGCGCATTCTGGACGAAACTCGCAGCTGA
The DNA here is from genome assembly GCF_009650485.2 of Drosophila albomicans. NCBI lineage: Eukaryota > Metazoa > Arthropoda > Insecta > Diptera > Drosophilidae > Drosophila > Drosophila albomicans. The sequence continues at coordinate 23,983 of NW_026263601.1, forward strand.
TGCTATAGGCCGCTCCCCATTAATTGGCGGCGGCAACTTCAATGCATGGGTAATGGAATGGGGCAGACCCTGCACAATGCGAGAGGCTCTATTGTGACGGAAACGTTCCAAATGCTGGACCTAATCCTCTTGAACGAGGGCACGCAGCAGACTTTTAGTAGAGCTGGCGTGGGAATCCATAGTCGACCTGACTTATGTGTGCAGCGCACTGTCGCCATCGGCACGTTGGCGCGCTTTGAGTGACGCCTACACCACCGTGTCATTCTGTGCGAAGTTGGCATGCGGCGCCCCAGCAATGCAGGTGCTCCATCAAGATGGGTTAATTTCAACGCGGACAAAATGGATGTGCTGCGCTTCAGCGCTCGCATGCAGAGTATGGATGAAGCGGCAGGAAGCGCCGAGCAGATGGCTATGACAGCACCACCGCTGAGCGCAACTTGGCGCATTAGAGCATTGAAATGCCGTCGGCATTTTTTCCTATGTTCAGTTCTGAATCACGTTTCTCTTCGATCGGTTACAAAACACCCCCCAAATCTGTGCGTCCAACAAACCGACAGTTTAAATATAACATATGTTTGAAAAAATATAAAACGCGAGTGTTATTTATTTCGGGAAAACTCTTGGAACTTTACAGCGCCCTACGCCAACATACTCGTTGCAGTTCCCTGATACGAGTACCTGAGAGGAGTACACAGAACCAAGAGACGGATTCTGGCGAACCTTATCAAGGAAAGCAAGAGCGCGTCCTTTCAGCATCTGGTGAACGAGGCGGACATCGACCTGTGGGGTATGGCCTACAAGCTGACGATGAAGAGGCTGAAAGCGTTTAGGACTCCCAGTCCATCCTGCCCTACCCTCCTTGGCAGGATTGTGCGCGAACTATTCCCACTGCAGAGTAGAGTAGAAAGGCCAAACACGGTACTGCAAGGACCCCGTATCAGCTTCCCGCAGTTACTCGGGAATAGCTCCAGGAGGTCGCTAGAGGCATTAAGAGTGAACAAGTCGCCGGCCCCAGGGGGCCTATCACCATGGCAGTTTGGTTTCCTGAAGGGTCGCTCTACGATTCAGGCTATCAGCCAAATTATGGACAAGGCGGAGAAGGCAATCGCGGGGGAGCGCTGGCTCTGGGGCAGTAAGGAGTACTGCCTCATCACCGTCCTTGACGTAAGAAATGTCTTTAATTCTGCCAGCTGGCTTAGGATCCTGCACGCGCTGTAGCACTTCAATATCCCGAATTATCTCACCCGTATAATCGCAAGTTACCTTAGCGACAGGAAGCTCTGGTACACGACCAGTACAGGCACTGAGAGCTATGAGGTCACTGGTGGCGTTCCTCAGGGATCAGTGCTCGGCCCCACCTTGTGAAACGCTATGGCCGTGCTAGTTACTTCCAGGAAAAAGGTGGAGTTTGCTAACATCGTAGTTGGGGATACAATGATACGTTCGCAGGCCACTATGACCTATCTCGGAGTCAAGGTGGACAACAGACTTAACTTTCGAGCACACGTCATGTACGCGGCCTTAGCTCGAATAATGCCGAACACAGGGCCTTAGCTCAAATAATGCCGAACACAGGGGGCCCTAGGCAGCAAAGAAGGTTACTGCTCACGAACGTGGTCAGGTCGCATGCAGAGTATGGAAGCGGCAGGAAGCGCCGAGCAGATGGCTATGACAGCATTGCATGCGTTAGCGCAAGCATGCAAAGATACGATGCCCCTCAGAAGATCATCCACCACCACCATCTGCCAGTGTACTGGTGGAATGAGGAAATCGCCACCGCCAGGCGGGGAATGCAACCGCGTGAGAAGATACTACCAGCGATCGCGAGGCAGATCGTCCTTCACATTGTGGCAGCGCGAATACAAGGAGAGGCAAAAAGCTCTGAAGCATGCCGTCAAGGCGAGCAAACGCAAATGCTTCTTCGAGCTTTGTGAGACTGTGGAGAGCGACCCATGGGTAAGGCGTATCAACTGGTCACGAAAAGATCTCGGCACACAAAGCGTCTATACCACGGATGATGTGATGCACAGCATTGTCCGAGAGCTGTTTCCGACTACAGTTGGCGAGACGGTGTGAAATCTTGATGACGCCACATCCAATAACAGCGCGGCAATTGAGTTGGTTACCAGTGCCGAGATAAGTACTATCGCTGGAAGCATGAAGCTGGGAAAAGGCGCCTGGGCCGGATGGCATACCACTGAGAGCTCTTCGGCTCGCCTGTGCTCTGAGGCCGGAAATCTTCGTTGATATGTTCAATATGTGTCTACAGGAGGCTGTCTTCCCAAATATCTGGAAATCGCAGAGACTGGTTCTGCTCCCAAAACCAGGCAAGAATCCGGGCGAACCTGCTGCATATCGGAAAATCTGCCTCATTGACAATGGGGGAAAAATGTTGGAGAAAATTATATGCACCCGGCTGGAGCGTGCTTTTGCCGCAAGAGGTGACCTCTCACCAAACCAATTTGGCTTTCGCAAGGCCGGATCGACAGTCGACGCAGCGACTAGAGTTGTGGAGATCCCCTCACACGCCATAGCAGATGAAGGGAGGAGCCAAGGAGTATTGCTTGATGGTCACGCTGGATATCAAGAATGCTTTAACTCGGCGCGTTGGGACTGCATTCTCAAGGCTCTGGCAGCGTTTCAAGTGCGAGATATCTTCTGGAAATCGGGCGTAGCTACCTATCCTGCAGGCGGCTATTGTACGACACAAGTGCTGGTACAGAGGAGTACGCCGTGACGGCAGGTGTCCCACAAGGTTCGGTCTTGGGCCCTCTTCTGTGGAATGCCATGTATGATGGCATACTGAGACAAACCCTCCCACCGGGCACGCACATGGTTGGTTTCGCAGACGATATCGCTGTCCTTGTCGTACGGAAGGAGCTGATGCAGGCCGAGAGTTTGTGCAACCAAGCAATCGCGACCATCCAGCAGTGGCTTGTTTCAGTTGGGCTGGCACTTTGCGCCGCACAAAAGTGAAGCCGTGCTGATCAGCAGCCGAAAAAGTGTCGAAGTTGAGAAAAATTTCGGTTGGATGCACCCTCTATTACGTCCAAAAGAGCGATAAAGTATCTGGGAGTATGAATCGATACAAGGCTCAGCTTCAGAGCACCTGGAAACGACGAGCAATAAAGCTGCAGGCCTGAACCGGCTTCTCTCTCTGATTTGCGGGTGCCATGCGATCCACCGCACTGTTCGCGGCACCAGTATGGGTACGAGCTTTGGACACCAGGAGTTACTGCAAGGGCTGGAGGCAAGTTCAGAAAGAGTGCCATCCGCATTATTAGTGGATTTCGCACAATTTCTGAGACGCAGCTTTTTGTCATCGCTGGAGTACCTCTGTTTTGTGGAAATGGCTAGAGAGCGAGCTGCTACTTATCGGCAGCTGTGATCCTGGTACCACAGCAACGCCGAAACACGCTCTGTTCGTAATACAGGACGACAAGAAAGCTTAAAGAGGTGGCAGCGACGATGGGATAGGTCTCCAAAAGGCCGCTGGACGCATCGGCTTATCCCGAATATCGGCGAATGGTCTGGTAGGAAGCACGGCCAAGTCAACTTCCACTTGACGCAGGTGCTAAGCGGCCATGGATGCTTCAGAAGTTGCATACTATGCTCGTCTGCAATTTGTATGGGTCACTTCGTAACGACTTGGACAGGGCACTTGGTGTACCGATGGTGGGAAATTTGGTCCCGTTAATGCTGCAATCAGTGGACAACTGGGTTGTAATATGCGAGTTCGTGTCAACAGTGATGCAGACCCAAAGAAGCATGGAGAGAGCCAGGAGAGAGTCGATGGAATAGGTGGCGCTATGTCTCTTATGAAGCCATGCTTTACGGCCGTCCCACAGGAGATCGCACTGCCCTATATCCAATATAATTTATTACATGTATCTCGTTAGCAATATTAGTATATGTAATAATAGAGAGAAAGTTGAATAAAAAAAAAAAAACCCACACACACACACACATCGGGGTGATGCTAGTATGGTAAAGTTGCTGAGCGGCTTTAACATGGCAAAGTGCAGCGCGATCCATACTTGGCTAAACTCAAGCAGCTCATCGCCTCCACGCGGCGTCCGGGAACAGCCCCTTTGTTACCCAACAGGGGGCTGGCTAAGATGAGAAGGCGGCCTGCCGGTGAGAAATCATGGAATGGCTTATTAAAAAACCAGTATGCGTCTGTACCCAGACTGGGCGGCATACTGGTTAGCGTCTGACCCATAGTGGGCGGCTAGTTTGTAGGGTACCTACACCATCTCATTAGAGGGAGTGCCCCTGGCAGAAGGGTTAAAATGCACCGGTTAGAATTAACCAAATGGAAGGTCATAGAGGAGTAAAAATTACGGTGCAGGTGTCGGAAGTCCAGTACCGGCGGTTATGAGGGGGTGAGAAAGCGGGCCCGGCCGTCGATATCCAGCGACCGCAATGCTCAAGAGGTGGCATACTTGGCCTCGCTAGCATCTAATGTTACAAGTAATGTTACCACCGATCACATCAGCGTGCCGATTTCAAAGGCAGGAAGTAAGACCCCTCCGGGCTCGCCTCTACGCCCATTGGACTTAACGACAGCATGGTACAATTCGGACCTCAGCGAGATCTTGAACGAAATGCAAAGTAGAATTAACCTACTTGTGGCAGCTTTCGAGACTCAGCGACACGTCACCAAGGGGTCCAAAGATGCAATATCAGTTGCTGGCTGCGCTCAACAAAAGAGCGATGGATCTCCACAAGGGTAGACCAAAAGATGTTCCTGCCACGAACGTCGCTACCCAAACAGTGGCATCCTCTAAAAAGAAGATCCCCCAGTCGCTAAGGCCAAAAAGACGCCAAAAGCGACATCTTTAAGGAGGGAGCATGATACCGTGAAGGCTGGGGCCAATGCGCCCAAGGTGGCAACCTATGCAGAGGTTACTAAAGCACCTAGCCGTAATGCCAAAGAGAAAAAAAAGGGGTAAAGCCCCAAACAGCTACGCAAGAAACCCGAGGCAGTGATAATCCAAAAACTGCCGACCTCTTACGTAGACATATTTGCGTCAACTAAAAGGGGACCCTGGGCTGGACGAAATAGGCAAGCTTTGGTACTACTAGACGTAAACGATGCCATAACAGTACTAAAAAAGGATTCTATTACAGTGGGCTGGTCAAGGTGTCACATCACCCAAGACATTAGGCATTTAAGTGTTTAGATTACGGGCATCAAGCAAGTAGCTTGTAAAAAAGTAGAGCGATCGGACTGCTGCTTACGGTGCGGGGCCAAAGGGGCATAAGGCCAAGGGATGCACAGCTAAGCCGAATTGTTTGATCTGCGGCGAAGGGAAGAATCGGAATCATGTGACCGCGGTTTTGCATGCCCCACCTATCAGATGGCAAAAAAACATTTAGAAGGAAAGGCACTAAAAGAGAAAGGATTTAGCGCAAGACAGTCTTCAATATCCTAAACAGGGATAGAAAGCGGCAGCCACTCTTTAAGGTTGAGCTCGAGCCAGAAAATAGGCCCCTGAAGAAATACGAAGTGCACCCTATATATAATCTTCAGTTCCTGCTGCAACCGCCGAATTACAGTTGAGGAACCGCACAAACGCAATGGTCCGGTACAATGTGCGAACTGCCAAGAATATGGTCATACAAGGCCATACTGTAAACTGCGCCCGGTGTGTGTGTAGTTTGTGGAGAGCTTCATGACTCCGCACACTGCCCAGCGAGCAAAGATGACTGCAACTCGAAAAAGTGCGGCAACTGCGGTGGCAATCACACTGCTAACTATAGAGGTTGCCCAGTTTATAAGGATCTAAAAAGCCGTATCCATCAGAAGGAATTACCGCCCGCACCCAAAATAAAACATTGCAAGTCTCCAGATCAAACCCTGAAGTCTTCTTCTCGACTGCAGCCAGATCCTCACTAGGACCCTATTAACTCTGACAAAAGTGTGACATGCGCTTTAAAATCAGGACCGGCTACCCCTGCCCCAAAAAGTTCATTTCTGCAATCAGCATACCAAGAACCGAACATGGCTCAGCAACATCAATCGCCGGAGCAGCCAAATAACAACTTCGAAGCCTTACAGAATTTATGTCATTCATGCGCACAACTATGCAAGATTTAATGCGAAACCAAAATCTATTGATTCAAATGCTGGTTTCACAACAATCCAAATCCAATCCCTATGGATCTCTACGTGGAACGCTAACGGCGTTTCACAGCATAAACTTGAGTTAGCTCAATTCCTACTCGACAATCAAATCGACGTAATGCTGCTTTCAGAAACACACCTTACAAACAAATACAATTTTCAACTACGAGGATATACTTTCTACGGAACAAATCATCCAGACGGTAAAGCACATGGTGGGACTGGAATTCTAATCAGAAGCCGTATTAAGCACTACTATCATAACAAATTTGCTAAAAAACAACCTACAGGCCACATCTATAAATATAAAACTAAATACCGGCAACGAACTTACACTAGCCGCCGTATACTGCCCCCTCGCTTCACTATAGCTGAAGACGAGTTTATGCAGTTTTTCAACTCACTAGGAGACCACTTCATAGCAGCAGGAGACTACAATGCCAGCACACGCACTGGGGATCTCGTCTCATGACTCCAAACGAAAGCAGCTCTACAATGGCAATATCAACGCCAAGAAAAAGCTCGACTATGTTTCTCCTGGCACACCTACAAACTGGCCGGCAGACCCAAAGAAACTGCCCGATTTAATAGACTTTGAGATTACCAAAAATATTCCAAAAATCTGATAAGCGCGAATGCCTTTCGGATCTTTCATCTGATCACTCGCCTATACTGTTTATTCTACTCCCACATCCAGGAACATTGGAACAATCATTAAAATTGACCTCACGGAAAACCAATTGTATTAAGTACAGAAAGTATATCAGCTCACACATTGAGCTAAAGTCCCCATCTCAAAAATGAAGCCGTCGTAGACATCTTTTTTAATTCACTGGAGTCTGTACTTGTCTCTGCAGCCCAAGCTTCAACACCTCAAACCATAAATACACAAAGCAATCGAAAGAAGACAAATCTACAAATCGAGCAGCTCGTCCTCGAAAAGCGACGCTTACGTCGAGAGTGGCAATTCCACAGATCGCCAACTGCTAAGCAAAGTTTAAGACATACCTCACGTGAACTTACTAAAGCTCTACAACAAGAAGAAGCATATGGCCAGCGCCACTACATAGAGCAATTGTGTACGTCTAGTACAAAAAAACTCACTATAGAGAGCTCACCCCAACTCTGAGCTCACCGAAACAAACCGTGATGCCTATTAGAAATCCCACAGGAGGCTGGCGCGCAGTGATGCAGACAGAGCGCAGCACGTTTGCCAACCACCTTAAAAATGTATTTCAACCAAATCCTGCCCACAAGTGGAGTTTACTTTGCCGACTATCCCATATGAGCCTCAGCTTCAACATGAGCCAATCGAATTTCGCCAAATGAATCGTGAGCATCATCAAAAATCAACTGAGTCCGAAAAAATCTCCGGGCTGCGATCACATAAGTCCCAAAATTACCATCGAACTCCCATATTTGCGCCGTTTGCACTATCACCCAGCTTTTCAATGCCATCGCAAAACTTGGCTACTATCCAGTGGAATGGGAAAAGTCAATTATAATAAATGATAGCAAAGCGGGAAGACCACACAATCTCCACGTCGTATAGACCTATAAGCCTACTTTCATGCTTATCTAAAACTCTTTGAAAAATGCGTTTTGACTCGGATAAACACATACCTGAGACTCCAGGAAGGAATTCCTTCACACCAATTTGGGCTTCGCGAAAAAGCACGGAACATTTGAGCAGGTCAACCGGATAACATCAGAAATTCGGAACGCGTTCGAAAAACGAGAGTACTGTACTGCCCGTATTTTTAAGATGTCTCTCAAGCATTTGACAGAGTCTGGCTAAAAGGTCTAATGTACAAGATCAAGACAATGCTCCCCAGCAACACCCATAAGCTTTTAGAGTCTTACCTTCACGACAGAACACACACAGCAGACCTCCCGACAAGCACACGAATAACAACATCTACATTTGCCGATGATACAGCTATTCTTCAAAATGCCCGCTCAAAATGCAACTGCGCAGCTAGCTCTTCACATGGTCGATGTTTGATAAATGGCTATCAGATTGGAGAATTAAAGTGAACGAGAAAAAAATGCAACACGTAACATTTACCTTGAACAGGCAAAACTGCCCGCCGCTAACGTTAAACAACACTCTACTCCCGCAAGCAAAACGAAGTGACATATCTAGGAGTACACCTCGACAGAAGACTCACATGGCGCCGGCACATTGAAGCCAAAAAGAACACACCAAAAGCTAAAAGCCAGCAGCCTCCATTGGCTTATCAATGCTCGGTCTCCCCTTAGCCTTGAATATAAAGTCCTGCTGTATAACTCGGTACTAAAACCTATATGGATGTACGGCTCCCAGTTATGGAGGAATGCCAGCAATAGTAATATTGACATAGTCCAGCGAGCTCAGTCGAAGATCTTGAGAACCATCACCGGGGCACCGTGGTACGTTCGCAACGAAAACATACAACGCGACTTAAACATTCTACCAGTCAAAGAAGTGATCGCAGAACAGAAGAAAAGTACTATAGCAAGCTACTGTTGCACCCCTAACCACCTGGCGAGAGGTCTAACAAGGTTGAGCAACCAATCACGTCTTCGTCGCAATGACTTACCTACCTAGCGACCGACTGAGGGACGCGCAACCAGAATGCAGTCTTAACACTCTGTTAGCTAAATTTTAATGTTAAGATTCGTAAACTTATTGTTAGTCTCAAATTTAGAGAAGATTCAATAAATAAAAGCAAAGTTCAAAAAAAAAAAAAAAAAACAAGAAGAAGAAAAAGAGCCAGCAACATGCAAGAACTCGTTAGGATTGCCCAACTAAACTTTAACCACTGTGCGGCTGCCCAGAGCCTACTGCCGCAGACCCGAAGTGGAAACGCAATATATGATAGATATTCTGCTATTAAGTGAACCCTATATCCCAAGTGGAGGAATGCAGACATGATTCTGGACATTAGGAAAGCGCGACGAAACAACGCGTTCGCGAATCCATGTACAAGAAGTACAGTCCCCTCCTACGGGTGTTTCGCCTACGCTAGACTGAGTGGGATCCATTTTACAGCCTCACCTCCCCAGCGATAGCATTTGAGCATTTGAGACATGCTCGACATG